>NC_089790.1:27514153-27524153 GCF_040412425.1 Macrobrachium rosenbergii
CTTCGTACAGTACGTCAGAGTTCTCGTTTTCTGATGGCGTTGTGATAATTTTACCTGCCGAAGCTCTCTTTTGTATTTATGCCAGGCATACGTCTTTCTGTTCATTTAAAGAAATGTTTAAAGCATCTGCACTCCTCATTATTGATCTCTTTCAGACAAGTTACTGCTACACCTGTTCATGCAGAGACGGTATATTCCGGTGGCAGTCATATAAAAAATACTGGAATGGTATCACTGGCTATCATTATGGCCGTCCCTTTTGAGAATTTAAAAGGCGATCATCCGGTGTTTTGGGAAGTTCATAATTAACGTCATGAAAACTCTAGCGTTATGTAAATGAGGAAATTTACTGAATTCGTCATATTCATCAAGCATATTTATTTTGTGTTAGGTTGCAACAGTTAGCTAGAAATGCTAACTACATACGTGCAAAGAAAAAATGACGCCAATCTATTGCCATTAACAGAAGAAACTTGGTGGGCATTAGATGCAGTAGCAATAAGCGTAACGAAACAAGAGTATATTTACTAAACGAAGTCGTCAGTGTAAGTGTGTGTGACTCCAGCATCACGAGGAACACCTTTGTCGCCCATTAAGCCGAGCTGGAACAAAATCGAGACGCAAAGTATCATGAGGTCAAGGTCACAGAGTCATTTGTGTTTGTTCCTCCGTGAGATGATTGATCATCTCCCATTTTACTTCAGAAAGACAACTGATTCCTTCCATGTGGAGAGGCCAACAGAGAACGGTGAACCTGTCAGGCAATAAATATATTCGTCGGAAAAAGTTAAGTATACCTTAGTTTAACCAGACCACTGAGCTGATTAACAGCTTTCCTAGGGCTGGCCCGAAGGATTAGACTTATTTTACGTGGCTAAGAACCAATTGGTTACCTAGCAACGGGACCTACAGCTTATTGTGGAATCCGAACCACATTAAAGCGAGAAATGAATTTCTATAACCAGAAATAAATTCCTTCAATTCTTCATTGGCCGGCCGGAGACTCGAACTCGGGCCTAGCAGAGTGCTAGCCGAGAACTCTAGCGACTTGTCCAACGAGGAACTATATTCGTCGGAATGTGGGACTATTTCATGTACCGAAAGAGCGCAGTTATTTGGTCATTCATTCGCCCTACCTTGTGCCCTTGACTAAGGCGTAAGTCTAACGCTTGCCAAAAGTCGAGGTTAGTGAACCTTCCGATTACGTCATCCGAAACCCCTGTCCCCTGTCATATTCTCTCGCGTGGGCTCTGGGGATCATTCCTTTCAATGGAATACTGTACTTGTCTTTCTCTCTCGTGTTTTGTTGCGTGATTGCGTATATGCGCATGCGGACATATGTTGTATTGTCTTAAGGCATATTCTCCTGGTATGAAACTTCGTTTCCTTTCATTTATATGAATATTATTCAAACTTTTTTCAGTGAATAATTCTCGAAGTATAAAAGAGAAGATGAGGTTTAGCACGTCACACTCATTTTGGAATGCGATGGAGATATAAAGGGAAAGGTATGACGAAATAAGATAAGCAGAAAAAGAAAGAGAAATAAGACGGAAGGAGACAAGGATGATTCAAACAGGAGAGGCGACAGAGAGGAGAGCTCCTGCGCGAGATCCCTCGGGACCTCTGCGACCTGGGTATCGGATCTTGTCGCTGAAAACTGGGGAACTTGGGAAATCAGGCTCTCACTATATCGTCCTGTCCTGACGGGAGTTTGGAGCAAATAGTTTTACTTTGCTCCTTTATGCTATCATGAGGGAGGGGGGAGGGGGTCAGGATAGGGGCGTGCGTGCCACCCCCTTACCTACCGACGAGGGCGCTCATGAAGTCATAATGGATCCTCAAGTAACGCCCTCCGCGGAGCCTTTGGGCGCGATTTCGCGTCTCTTAATACCCGTCAATCTTTTTAATTGAGGCTCCAGTCATCTTCGTCCAGATGGATGGATGGATGGGTGGATGTGGGAAGTGGGGAGAGGGTGTGGGATGGGTGAAGAGTGTGTGCTGGGTTAAAGAATGCAGTGGCAGAGAGAAAAACAATGTCGCTGGGAGGGAAAGGAAGCACGGCACCGACTGCATAGTTCATAGGCCATTGATTGATATCTGACATTGCACACGACTTCACATTTTATGGAATAAATAACTTTCAGTAAAATTTAAGCCTTTTACATAGTAAAACCATCTGTCAAACGAGAGAGAGAGAGAGAGAGAGAGAGAGAGAGACATATAAATTCATTTTAAAGAGAGGGAGCTTAGGTAAATATAACATCGGTATGATAGTTGGGGAGGGACGTAATTTTCATTTGGCCAGATTGGCATTTCATTTAGGAACGAAAAAAATTAACTCGGGTGGCAATTTTTACCTCATTGAAGTTGACGTAGCATTAATTTGTTTGTAAACGAGCGCTGCGTAGCACGCTCGTATGTTTATATATGTTTATGTGGTCTCATACATTTTATACTTTTACAAGGGTATGGCTCATGGCAATTATGCATCCATCATGATTGATTGGGAAGTAGCGAAGCATTTTGCCATAATGATTCATTTACTATTTGTCCTGCCATATGTTCCACACTAATCGTGAATCTATTCTTTGCATATATTAAAGCCTAGGGTCCACCATCCGGGTTTGCGTGGTTGCTAAAGAAGAACTTGTTGTAAATAACTTTAATATCGGTGTTGACATTTGGAGAACCCTTGTTAAGCCTATTCAGTATTTAGTGAATTACAAGGTTAGTAAATCCTGATTCCCCTGCTGGATAGTCACGCAACGAATACCACATTAAAACTTGGATGTCCATGTACATATCTGTGGCGATTACTTGTTTACTCGTGAAAATTGGTCATTCTGTTCGAACCTGTTCAAGCCCCCTTCATTTTGGAGCTTGCTCGAAAGCATACACACTCTCGCACACAGGGATACATACATACATCTTTACATTGTATATACTGTATATAATACATATAATACATATATATATATATATATATATATATATATATATATATGTGTGTGTGTGTGTGTGTGTGTGTGTGTGTGTGTTTGTGTGTGTGTGTGTCGAAGAATGTCAGAGAGAGTTAAGTATACTTTAGTTTAACCAGACCACTGAGCTGATTAACAGCTCTCCTAGGGCTGGCCCGAAGGATCAGATATATTTTACGTGGCTAAGAACCAGTTGGTTACCTAGCAACGGGACCTACAGCTTATAGTGGAATCCGAACCACATTATAACGAGAAATGAATTTCTATCACCAGAAATAAATTTCTCTAATTCTTCATTGGCCGGTCGGAATGTCAGAGAGAGAGAGAGAGATAGAGAGAGAGAGAGAGAGAGAGAGAGAGAGAGAGAGAGAGAGAGAGAGAGAGAGAGAGAGAGAGGAAATGAGTGATTAATGACAAAAATGACCATTCAAAAGTATTGATGAAGCAGAGCGGCTAAACTGCACCGAAGGGCATTAATGTAGGCAGGAGGATGGCGCCATCATGCTTGGTCGAAGGCAGAAGCGCTGTTAATCAGTCGAGCCGCAGCCAGATCTAATCGCTCTCAATTAAGGCAACGTCATCGTTGAGATTGATTTGGTTATGATAAAGAGGATCCTTTGATTACAGGTGTCAATCCCAAGAACGAGAAGAACAGGGCAGCGATATCGACGAGTTCACAGACTCAATAAGCAAACGGGGCCACCCACAGACCAGAAAGGTTCCTGTATGGAAGTAGGTCGCTGCACCGGAGAATGAAGTTGCACACCAGTGAGGAAAGAGGACGATGGTTTTATTGTTTACGCTTTATTCAATTATGAGCTGATGAAATTTGACATAATTATGTCCCCCAGTTATTTCATGAATAGGTCAGTGAAATTTTGCATCTGAGTTCACCACCAAACAGAGAAGTTGACTACAGAACTTAGGAAGATTAGAAATAAGAGGGTATTTACCCCCTTTTTCTCAGATTGAATATATCTGTTCCTCTTCCCTTAAAACAAATAAAATTGAACATGAGATGCTTGAAAAGACCTTCAGTTCAGAAACGAAGTTCTGTAGCCCATCCCAAGAGAACATTATAAAATTTAGCCCAAATTTCGTGCACCTGGAAGACTGAGGATCTTGTGTGGCTTACAGGACAGCCCTGAATGCTTTCGTGACACTTAGTTGACTTGAATTGCAAAATTACTTTTTTCAAGGTACTATATAAAGGAATGTGACTTGTCATTCTAACAATTCGCACGCAGAATGGAAAATACTATTTACCTTGCAGTGTATTTCCCGAAACCTCCATCCTGCCTGTGTTTAAGAGAAAGATTGGTCATTGCTTAAGAATCATGTTCAAAAATATTGATTGTTAAAACTGCCACTTTATTGATCGATCTTGGTATGAATAGGTAAGCCTTCCCCTTCCTCTTAACAGAAAAAAAAAACTGATGTCTTAACTGGTGCCAAAGAGTTTTTGGTACCAGTTTTACCATGGATGAAATTCTCGAACTGGGCCGGAAAATGAATTTCTTTTGTGTCCAGGTTAAGTAGCTTAAGTACCTTCAACTTTGACTTCTGCTGTCAGTAGAGTTTCTTTGAATGAAACATCTTAAGCTTGTTAAGTAACATCGTTTTCCACTGATGGAGTAGAATATACCTAAATATGTTTTAAATGTTTTTCGTATACCTGTGTATTATCGCTTTGTTATGGATACCTGGAGACATGACAATACTCGCTGTAGTATTCAGCATGTCTGTTATGCTACGCTCTATCATAATCATTATCATTATAGCTATCAGTCACGTGATGCGATTCGCTCTTTACTTCATTTGCAAACTAATCCTCTCCAAAGATACTGAAAGGAAATCGTTAAGCCTTCAAAGGTAATAAGATGAAAGAGGCTTCCATTCAAAGGTATGCAAAATGCTCCCATCTAAATCTATTAAAATTTATAACGTTGCCAGTTGGGGATATTAACATGAAAGATGCTCTTATCCAAACCTGATGAAATACAAAATGTTCCCATCTTGGCATATTAAGAATATTGGGCTTTCGTATAAAAAGGTAAAACTCGAACGCCCTTCATTGAATATTATCAATATATATATTGTATCATTGGGGTTTTTGCATACTCGTTAGCATTCATCAGAAATGAGGAGGAAGCTTATGCATTTCATCGGAAATTTTTATAAATGGTGTAGAATGATTTGATGAAGTTGCTTAGTTTTCCTCAGTACTGCTAAGTTTTGAAGTTTCATAGAAAATACACTGATTTACATAACAAAAACTCTAACAACAAAACTCACTTTTTAAATTGTTATAAAAATACACTAGATCATATATGGACACCTCTAACAATAATTTTTCTCAATGTTCTTATTTATTTACCTCAAAATATTTTTGCAAATCTAATTTGAAGTTCTACTTTCAGTGGATTTTATCATATCTCTGTTCCTTTTAGGAGCGTCATTTCTCGTCCACTGTCCGTTGAATTAGTTTGTTGCTGATCTTTACATGTGACTTGGCCTTCAGGGGAATAACTCATTTGTTAGTAAAGTGGGCCAGTTTAATCACCAATTGTTTTTAGTTAATCTGAATGATATAAAACCCATGCCTGTTATTTGTAATCTATTGCAAAGAGAAAAGTTTTGGGTTGGAGAGTTGGTGAGAATATTACGAAAGTATTTACTTATACTATATTACTATTGTATGGTTCCTTACTTTCCTCATTGCGCCATCATTCATAATATTTTTACACAAGTATGAATGGGTCAGTTTCTTCCAGTCATAATATTTACACAAGTGTAAATGGGTCAGTTACTTTCAATCTTTCAGCCATAATATTTACACAATTATGAATGGGCCGATTACTTTCAATATTCCAGCCGTAATGTTAACGCAAGTATGAATGTGTCAATTACTTACTTTCAGTCTTCCAGCCATAATAGTAACGCAAGTATGAATGGGTCAATTACTTTCAATCTTCCAGCCATAATGTTACCGCAAGTATGAATGGGTCAGTTACTTTCAGTCTTTCAGCCTTAATATTAACGCAAGTATTAATGGGTCAGTTACTCTCAATTTCCAGCCATAATATTAACGCAAGTGTGAATGGGTCAATTACTTTCAAATAAATGGATCAGTTACTTTCAATCTTCCAGCCTCCATACTAACATGCATTGCATCGTCCTCGCTGCAAATACCTCTTCTGCATTTCTGTAATGTGTTTACCCATCCCATTCCTATGAATGTTTAATTTACTGAGACGCGGCACGCGTGACCTGAAACCCAATTTTACTACAAACCAGTCACTTTCTCATCTTGTATTCTCACACGTAAACAGCTGTTATTAGTATTTCAAACATGTTGTTATAATTTTAGTAGGAGACGTTATTAATAGCCGTTTGATATACATACTTTCAGGATATGTTAATACCTACTGTACATTTTAGCAACCTATATCATTATTTCAACAACCCGTATCAAGAACGCACCATTATATTTTCACGTTGTAGAGGCTATGAACGTTTTTACAGCTGACCAAGATATTTGATTGAGCACAAGTCAACCAAAGTATATAATAAGATAACACTAATAATGATTCATTACATTCAGTTACTGTTTCCAGCATCTGCTGTCAGCAAGTTCTGTGATTGAAGAACTTTAGACCATCTGTTTCCCACGTAACCATATCTAAATTTTTTTTCCACAAACGGAAACCGGATGCCAAAAGAAATAGCTGTTTCTGATAAAAGAATCTACGATATTTATTTTCCGATGAAAAGCCTTTCCCTCCCAACATTTTTACCTTAACCACAGGGATCATATTACGATACGAACATTTCAAAGTCATTCAATTTTCGCTCTTCGTTCACGTTTGCTCTGCGGGAAGAAGAAGAAAGGACGGACGAGTATCGCCTTTAGGGCTTCATTTTTCATTTCGGTCATGACCCCGTAACCTCACGGGGTGCACTGTAGGCATTACTCAAGGTTCTTTGCTGCGTGCCTTCGGCCCCTAGCTGCAAACCCTTTCATTCCTTTTACTGTACCTCAGTTCATACTTCTTCCATCTTACTTTCCATCTTCCATCTTACTTTCCACCCTCTCCTAACAGTTGATTCATAGTGCAACTGCTTTGAGGTTTTCCTCCTGTTGCACCTTTTAACTCTTTTAGTGCCAGTTTACGTTTCAGCGCAGGATGACCTGATAGGTCCCAGTGCTTGGCCTTTGGCCTAAATTCTGTATTCAGTTCAGTTCATTTTGGTCTTGAATCTGTTAAGGAATTTTGGAAGACGCACAGAGAGAACAGCTTTTTTGTGAGATGAGGATTTGTGCAAAGGAAAGCGAGAACTCCGTTTTCGTTGCGTGTCTTGCCCTTCGAAATCCCTTATTAGCTTATTCATGGGATCGTGATTAGTCTTTATTGGTTCGATCTGGTGCTGTTTCTCATTGCATTGACGTGGTTCCTCTTTTTGTGGTCCTGAATCTCGATGTCTCGGAATTTTCCAGTCCCTGACAAATACCCGAAGCCGTGATGGAGTTTCTGAACATCACAAGAAGGACATCTGGAATTAAAATGGCAATTGCATGAAGTGACGCGACACCAACGGATACTATGTAATCTTTTGGTTACATTCAATAACATCGGCCTTGCATGTAATTAATGTAATTAAATTGTATTTATGAGAGAATATAATTGATTTGTAAAAAGCTGACGCGAATTTACTTTTATGAACTGTTGGAAAAATTGCGGGTATTCATGTTTCTTCAGAGCAATATATATATATATATATATATATATATATATATATATATATACACATATTTTTTATATACTGTATATATATCTATATATATACTGTATAGGCCTATATATGATATGTTTGGATGCTGTAGAAACTTATAAAGATCATCCCTACTATTATGCCGAAGGCTTTAACATGAAAAAGAAAAATCCACGCATAAGATTCAAAAAGTAAAAAATAAATCCACTGGGAAGATTACTGTTTAGCTTCCTCATAGAATTATAAAAACAAGTAACAAAATTAGCCTTATGTCAATTTGATTTTTTTTTTTTTTTTTTAACCCCTATCGAGCAGGAATTTAGGTACGCTGGAAAATATGAATTCGTAGCTTCCATGTGGCCTTTAAAATTCAAGAGAAGCAGGAACAAAAAATTTCTCGCCATTTTAGTGAACACATGCCGGTATCTTGTTATTAGGATTAAAAAGAATTTGCATCCAAAATGTAAAAATGTTACTGTAATTTTATATGAAAGAAAATCTATTCTCTCCCTATTTTCATCCCTTGCATATACAGTAAACGCATAAAGGATTTAAACAAGCAAGTTATTAGGCAAACAGACAACTTAAATTTCTTCGTGTGCCTACAGAAGTGTGGTCAGTCACTTCCTCTGCAATCTCTTGTTAACACGGCTGCCAATTTCTACTTTCCATTTGATGAGAAGAAGAAACTTGAGATGTACAAATCTGTTCTTCTTGGTCCCGAATGGCATCCTCTGGGTTTCAGAGAGGTGAGTGATATTACAAGTTTCAAGGGGATCCAACGGGGATAAGGGCGCGTTGATGGATCTCCAGCGCCTTACGATGGTTACATCGGTGGAAAAAGTGTCAAAAAGTTTGTGGAATTCATAAATGTTCTTTCTGTAAAGGATGGTCTTTTTTCCGTCTAGTTCCATATTTTTTATTTCTGGTAGCTTTTGTGCGTTTCCAATTGCGTTATGATTTGTCTGTCTACTGATTTAGATATGTCAGAAATATGGAAAATTATTCAATTTATATGCAAACATTTTATATATATATATATATATATATATATATATATATATATATATATATATATATATATATATATATATATATATATATATAGTCTTTTGCTTGCTCTTGAAGTTTTTTCGGTTCTCACTCAACTCCTAAGGACTAGTGCAAGTTTCATTAGCGCTCTATAATTTTTAATTGTGGTTCTATTTTTTCATGGGGTATAGTCATTAACCCTACATTCTTTTTTTTTTTTTTAATCTCGAGATGGTGTTACCACTGTAAGCGCATTTTCGGAATTAGGCTGCTAGCATCGTGCTTACGATTAACGCGAGAGTTCATCTTGCTTACAGTTATTTAAAGAAGATAAAATCTATGAAAACGTCACATCTGCTTTCTTTGACTTTTTTTTTTTTTTTTTTTGCATTATAAAGGTTCTTTTGATTGTCTCAATTCAGAAAATTGATACTGGAATTCATTCCCTGATTGACGAGTTTATGCAATATTTTCAAAGGCTGAGCTAAAGCCCAAGATATGTGTAGTGTAACGACTACATGTAGATTTCAGAGGTAATGTCGTGGTTTTTGGAAAGTATGGTTGCAGATATTGGTTGTAAATGAATAATTAGGGAGGCAAACTATTGCCAAATTGCAATAGTTGGCAAATGTCGAGTAAATAATAGGTGACAGAAATAAGTCATTCTCTGTTGTTGTGATTTATTGCGCAAGTTATTACATTATTGTGATTTGCATGTCAGAAGCAGTGTAAGTAACAGTGATTTTCGACACTTATTTTAAAGGGAAAATCGAATGTGCTTAACCCATGGGTTTCAAACTTAGATGCACAACTGAAGTATTACATGAACTATTTTTTAACAAATGGATTCCTGAAGATAAATTCAGTTGCGTTCTTGCACACACTCATCGTTTAAAACTGTCAAGACGTATTCTGTGACGCCTTTCGTATAGGTGTTAAAATAAGATTTAATATACCGGTCAGTGTTAACGTTTGCCGACTTTATAACAGCAAAACATTGATATGAAGGATTAGAATATATTTCCTTAATGATTGATAATATAAGTTGAGGGATATTCACGACCTAATTGATAATAGGAGAAAAAAGACCAAATAAATGGATATGATAGCAGCTTAGCAGCAGCTGTTGTAAGCGAAGAGAAGTACTTTGTAAACTGTTCATCAGTAGAAATCTGTCCATAACACGTAGAAAATGGAAGAAATCAGATTTCACT
>NC_089790.1:27529153-27589153 GCF_040412425.1 Macrobrachium rosenbergii
TCGCTAATCTTATTACGAGACTCGTGGATGGAGGAGAGATAAAGGACAGACCTCCCTGCTGGAAGCAGAAAGGCTAAGGTGGTGGGGTAGAAGACGGGGGCGGGGGCGGTGTGGAATGGAAGAGGGGAGGAGGGGGCGGGGAGAAGGTCCTTAAACTGCAGCAAAGGAAAGACAGAGAACTTGGAAAGACAGGAAGGAGGAATAACTGCAGGAGAGAGGTGTCTTCTTGTCTGACGAAACTCAGTCATTTTTTAGCTTCATTTTTTTTTTTGCAGGTCAAATCTGCTATTCTTGATGTATACGCTAAAAAAAAATTATTTTTATTCCTTATTCTCATATAGGTTGCTACTTTAGAATTGACTCTCTCTCTCTCTCTCTCTCTCTCTCTCTCTCTCTCTCTCTCTCTCTCTCTCTCTCACACACACACACACACACACAC
Source organism: Macrobrachium rosenbergii (assembly GCF_040412425.1). NCBI lineage: Eukaryota > Metazoa > Arthropoda > Malacostraca > Decapoda > Palaemonidae > Macrobrachium > Macrobrachium rosenbergii. Next base: position 27,529,593 of record NC_089790.1, read on the forward strand.
ACACACACACACATTGCTTTTACTCTATTCACGCGAAGTTTCCAATTCATAAATAAAGATGCTGCTCAGTTTCTCTCTCTCTCTCTCTCTCTCTCTCTCTCTCTCTCTCTCTCTCTCTCTCTCTCTCTCTCATCTAAAACAACAATATTGCTATTATTATTATACAAAGCTTGCATTTATGGTAGTCGAGAATAGATGCTAAAAATAATGAGAAAAAAATAAGATAACAAGAAGGGAGTTTTAGACGATAGTCTTGGTTTTAGAACGCAGGTTCTGCAGTCTAACCAGCGGAAGACTGTTAAATATGACACCTTCCATCTGACATAGTTGCCACAAATCGCGCCAAGGTACTTTCATCAGCAAAAAAAAAAAAAAAGAAAAAAAGAGGATCCTAACTACCAAATTAGGTGAGAGAGTTATGGCCTTAGGCATAGATAAGACACAATTTGAAACGAGAGGTTTTGCCGTAGGTCACGGTTGTCGAGTCCATTCATGATGTTTACTGATGTGACGGGTCATGGGGTGACATCTAGGGGATCCTTTTGTTAGGTAGAGACGTCAGCAGCTCGAAAAGGAAGACAAACTACGGGTGGTCCATTCGTAAATATTGCCCTCGGTATTGCTTGGTTTTATAGAGAAACGAATATTGCGTTCGGTAGTGTATTGTTTTGTGGGTGAGAGAGAGAGAGAGAGAGAGGGGAGTTAGGAGAAAAAGTTCAAGGCGTGAGGAGGGGCTGATTGTAAAGGCCAACAAAAGAAACGGCTACTGAAGAGCGAGGGCCTCTAGTGCAATGACTTCATGATTAAAAAAAAAAAAAAAAGGCACACGACTTAAGACAATAGCTGATGGTGACGATAAATGTTACAAATCGTCAAGGAAGGAAGCTTATGGAAAAAATAATTCCTTTTTAAAGGTATATGTTTCAGTGCGGTTTGCAATATTTTCAGGAAAAGAAAAACAGTTTTAATAGGAATGAAGTAGGGTATTTTATTCTTACATTATATGCACCTCTGGCACAATGGATTTGTCAATTTTTTTTCCTTTTAAGGCAGATAGCGGGTTGTGTGTTAGGGTGGGGCTGTTGACTTAATGCACGTTTTTCTTTACGTGGTCTGAAGGAAGAAGAAAGAACGGATGAGGAAATAAGTGAGTGGGTCTAACCCCAGTACGTGATAGATCCTCCTTCTTAAAGAAGAGAGACAATAGACCGGAGGGCATTAGTAGAGAGAGTATTTCATATCATGAAGGTAAATGGAAAGAAAGTCACTGACTGTGACAGTGTATTTGCTGGAGTTGTCAATGAATTTCTTCTTTAAATCCTTTTGAATGAATTAATTGTGAAATTTAGGCTATAAACCAAGCACTAGAGCACTTTCACTTACTCAGTGCTGAAGACGGGCAAAAGATGGAATTAGTGGTAAGACAGCAAGATAAAGAGATTTTTGAAAATAAGTGAGATGAAGTACAAGTATAATTTTACCAAAACTTGACGTGATTCTCTCATGTTCCCAATATTTATTTACGTCAAGACAAAACCGTCAACTTTCGACTGACCCACAGTTATCTTCAATAAATAGATTTCTTAACATTCGTAGTATCATAAATGACAAAGCCAAGAAGGCTTGTATCGATTCCGTTCAGTATCTTTTTCAGATGTCCTTCGCCAGCACGAAGGAAGAAATTTCCTTGACATTGTCAAATATCAGTTCCTTTGAAGACCAACTTCGCAGGACTTTGCCTGGAAAGTTGCCGATGATAGAAAGACTTAGAGTCGTACCCAGGTGAAACATCTGCATTATATTTTGTAAGACTAAAAGCCTGGTCGGTAGGCTGATACGCATGCAGTGATACTTTCGTTGTGATATAGTTATTTTTTACTGGATTGGTGATGTAACCATAGTTAAATGAGTAGTTGAAAGGTCAGTCTTTTTGTAACAATTGATTTCTGTAATTGTTCAAACGGATATTGACGTATCTCCGGAATCCAGATGCCTCCAATGAAGTCATTTTCACCTGGGAGGATTGAATATATGAGCCTGATGCCCGATTGAGTGAAATAGAACACTACCTAAGGCCGTTTAAGCCTCCAAAAAAAAGGGGGGGGGAGTTAAAACAATGAAATGCTTATCAGAAACATTCTAGACATACAGCAGTACTATTATAACGTGAAAAACTGAAATTAAACCTGGTGGTTTTGAGCAAAAAGACTATTGTGTACAAATTGACAATTTTTCATTTTCACTGGTTTTACCAAATAGAACCATAGAGTAATTTAATTTTCTAACAGAGATCCTCTCTCTCTCTCTCTCTCTCTCTCTCTCTCTCTCTCTCTCTCTCTCTCTCTCTCTCTGCTCACGGTAACTAATGAAACAGTCGATTAGTTTTAGGAAAATTCATCATCGGGTGAAATTGAATTCTGGTAGATATTTCACAAATAATTGGCTTTTCTAAGCGAAAGGCCTACGGGGACTGGGACGTGCCTTTTATTTCTTATCCAAGTTACAAGATAACAGCTGTCGATGTATATGTATAGTTTAATAGAAAGCGTTTCTTCCAGAAATTGTGTCAGAGCTTTGTCGAAATATATGAGGTCAACTGTTGGAGAAAAATGGGAACAAAATTGACTGGAGTATATTTTGTACGTATGAAATACCGAGGTGTATATGTAAAACATTCAGCGCTGTCGTTCTTCTCAGATTTTGCTCGAATTTGTGCTGCCTTTTCATCTTGTTTGTATTTAGTTTCATTTTGCAATTCTTATCGAGATCAAGGAGATTATGGATAACAATTAAAAATATGAGGGTGCCAGCTATCGAGGTGAACTCTCTGCGGCGTATGTGGGGTGTAAAGAAAGTCGATAAACTGTGAGAAATGTTGAGATTAGACGACATGGTTAAAGGCTAACACAAGGAAAAATACTGATCATAGTATGCTGAGAAGGTTTGATCACTGTAAGAGACAGTCTAGTTAAAAGGGCGTGTAATATTGACGTATAGGGAAGAGGGGGAAAAAGGAATTGTTAGATAAAAGGACTTGCAACCGAAAGAACAAATTTGAGCAAGATACAGATGAATGTGGCTCTGTATAAAAAAGAAGGGGTAGATTTGTGCGTAATATGAAAAAAGTGGTCCGTAAACGGAAATCTCTTCATGGGGGAAGGGGCTTGTAACCTTGGTGCTACCAGCGTCACAGAGGCAGTCACACAGGCATTATGTAGTAGGTAGAGATAAAGAAGGTTTTGTAGGTAAATAAATGAAGAATGGGAGAAACTGCAAATACATTAACGACTGTTATCAGTTAATTCTGGTTTTGAGTGAAAATAACCATTAATGACTCGACAAACACTAAATGCAGGGTCTGTTTGTTTTGTAGTCATGTGGCTATGCTGCCCAATTCGTTTTACAGCTGCTTCAATTCAAATTCCTGGCATTCTGGAAGTCCTAAGTTAATTTCTATATATCCCTAACTGCTTAATAGTAGCCTAAGTATTGGCTTGCAAGATTAATGCCGGTTTTTATCCGCCCTTTTGAAAAGTAGGTTGAGTCAAGAAGCTTGTAAATTTGGACAATTTTGGATGAGGGTGGAATAGACTGGTGACTTAAAGAACGAGAAATTGTTTGGCGTTGTAATTGCTGCATAGTTTGCTCCTTGTTGCTGTACTTAAAGCCAATGTTCATCCAAGACCAAATTTATATTTTGGATAAATGTCATTCACTTCAGCTAAGTTACTATTTCATCTGGTGACTGCCCTTACGGAACCAAAGTGTACTGATTACAACTAAAAGAAAAAGAATAATTTTCTATAAATGACTAGTCATCACAGACTGCTTCCCGATTGAAAACGTTCTTTCTCTTTCTTATCACATCGCATTTGGCTACACAAACTGCACCATTTACTTTAATCATGCACATACTCTCGATCTTCCTGGATTCTAACACCCCTTCTTTTTAACACTTCACTCATCACCCAGAAATGGCCATGGTCAGCAACTACCTCAGCATCCATATATATATATATATATATATATATATATATATATATATATATATATATATATATATATATATATATATATATATATATATAAAGCAACACTACTACTTCATTTAAGACGCCAAACGGTAATATTTACGTTGAATGCCACAAAGCGTTTCCACCGCTTCAGCCAAAACTAAGAAAGTTGTCGACATGATGTCTCAGGCACAATCGCCGCTGTTGGTTTTTTTATGCACTAGATGTGTTATCAGTGTAATATTATATATATTAGATTTTGCAGTGGCTTCAGTGGATCAATCTTATTTCAATTGTTCCCTTTTTTTACCTGTACTCCTGTGTTTATTTAAGGTGTGGTGAGTTGACATCTTTCGCCTTGTTTGACAGTTTTAGACAGTCAGTCGGGTTTAGCTTGGCAGCGAGTCAGGTTCTCAGCAGCTACAGCATCATGGAGACTTTATTTGAGCAGCAGGTATTTGTTACCTGGTGGACTGAGCAGATGAAAGATGGTTGGATGGCTAAACCATAGTCATCTGTGGAGCAGATTAGTTCCAGTTCGACAACAGACATGTCTCGACGATTCTCCCGTCATTCATCTGTGTTGGTGGCTGAGTTGCAGTTCACAGTTGATGGCTGTTGTTTCGATGTCTTCACAGAGTTTGTCTGATTAAATTCATCCTTTTTAACAGCTGGCACAGTTCTGTTATCTCTACGGAGATTATTGTGTTTTTCTGCGCCACCTTGAGTAATTTGTATACTTTTATTTATGTTGCTGCTTTATTGTTTATGATTGTTTATGCTGCCTGTTCATTTTTTGGCGATGCCTGTTCGTTGATTTATGCTGCCTGTATGATTGTTTTTACTGTCTGTTTACATTATTGTATTTTTTTATTGCACTATTAGTGTGGTAATTGATATATGTTTTTTTGAGACGATTTTTTTATTATATTATTATTAATGGTGTCGAGCAGTGTATGGCGCTGGTAACTGTATTTTGAGATGCTTTTTTGCATTAGTATTTTGACTGATTGTTCAAGTCATTTGTGTGGTCTTTAAGACTTGTTCATTGATTTTGACTGCTGCTGTTTTAACATGTATTTAATGAATGTTAACATTTATTTAATTGGTTATTTATGGTAAATCTGGACACACACATATATTGTAAATCACTATACATAATAAATTAGGATTAAGGTAACTTTTGTGGTTTTGTTTTGCACCCTCCTCCGTAATTTGTCTCTGATCCTGCCAGTCGTTCAAGACCATTCTATTTTTTTTAGAACATGTAGAACCGACTGCCGTTCATCACATACTGTAGAACAGACTGCAGTTCATCACACACACACATATATATATATATATATATATATATATATATATATATATATATATATATATATATATATATATATATATATATATATATTAAAATATATATATAAAATATATATATATTAATATATATATATATATAATATATATATGTATAATATATATTATATGTATATGTATATATAATTTTACCCTGATCACCCAGCAGCGGCGATTGTTTCAGACATCGTGTCGACAGCTTTCTTAGTTTTGGCTGAACCGGTGGAAACACTTTGTGGCATTCTTCGTAAATATTACCGTGTGGCGTCTTAAACAAAGAAATATATAGTGTTGCTTTGGTCGCAGGCAGCGTGTCTCCTCGTTGAAAGCCGTATTCACCACACGTGTTGAAAGCTCGGCAGGTCGATTGCTACTTTTTGCTTTGTATTGCTCCATAGTCTAGAATCCCGAAAGGAAATGTTAGTCACATCTAGATATCAATTTTGTTTTCAGTTTCAGAAATAAATCAAAGTTCGCATCATTGTTTTATGCTCTCTTCTAATGCCGACAGACATGAAAAATCAAATATTGTTATTCACAGCCTGTTGTCAGGTAGCTGAGTAATGTAGTGCAAAGAAATAATATAGAATTCTCTTATGTCGTTACTTGTTAAACCAGTCAAAACTTCATTTTCTGAATTGGTGGTAGAGGCTGAGAATGTTAGAAAGCGTTGAATCTTTAGCTTTTTTTTTTGTTACTTGTCAAACACGGACGTAACCAATTAAGGCTCTTGTATGTTAAGTGAAACAGCGTCCTTCATTTAACAGATTTATTACAAAACAATAAATAACAACAATTAATAAACCTGTAATATAAGTCTTGCCTGCAAGACAGAAATACTTGGCTATATGTTTAAACGACGATAGTGTTATAAATTACGTAAAGAAGTGGTTGCGCTCTTTAGGTAATTTTGCGTCTCCGATATTAACAAAGCTTCGAGGTTATCTAACATCGACAAACTTACAAATAAAGCTGAGATGAATGACATGATATAACACTATTTATATATATTAAGCTATGAATTAAAACAGATTTGGTTAATGAACATAGATATGCGTAGAAGTTTTCCATAGGCAGTATTAAGACAGTATTAAGACAAATAGATACAGCTCTTTGTTTTCAATATCATGCCATCCGATTAAATATAGTGGAGGTGATGCCTTGCTAGATGTTATTCCAGCATTACAGCAACCTTTAGAGAACCACTACAGCATACTTATACCATTGCCTGTATGCACGCACGGCATTTTCACAGCCAGTTACAGTAAAGAGATTCTCAGTCATGTATAACTTTAACGTTCAAAATTCTTCGCATTTGCTCACAAAGATTTTAGCCTTCCCGAAGTCTTTAAAATTGCTAAGCACTTAACTTCCTTTCTGTATTTTGTAGTGCGGATATAAATAACAAGTTGAATCATGCTTGGAATCTGTTTTTCCTTAAATTAAATCTCTGAAAATGATTGTAATTAGACGTTTGTGAATGGGATCTGTTTAGGCTTCCAGGATGTAACATGGATGTCTATCGTTTAGAAAGGAAAACAAGTCGAAATGTTCTTAATTGTATTATCTGACGACTCTTTTTCTCGTAAGTTTAAATTCATCCGTTATTTCTGGATCTCTTCAGGGATGCTTTCTCTTCATTGATGAAATTGTTAAAGATATAATGTAAATAGATACTATATGTCAATTTCAAATGCCCACCACAAGCAGTTTTAAATTCATTTCTTTATTAGCTTTGGCGAACAACCTCTTAGTTGTTTGGTGGTTTCGTTTAGGTTCTTGGACGCAGCAAATCTCTTTGCATTGAAAGACAGGTTTCTTTCTCATGTATAGACTTAGAAACGTCTGCTTTTATCCAAATCTATATATAAACGAGAGCCTCAGGAAATGTGTCAGTGTAACGACTACGAAGCTGACTGACAGAAATCTTCATATTGATGACATATCTTTTGAAGATAAACTGTAAATGTCTTTGCAACATCCGAAAGAACCAGTTTTCTTTCGAAGTGGATATGATTCCGTATAACGCCGTGTGAGACGACGATTCACTATTATATTACTTTATGTCAGGGAAACAGCCAAACGTAAATTACCATGACAATAGCTGGTAAAACAATTTTCCATTTTCAGTACACTTTCTTTCCCTTTTTTCCCCACCCGTCGATAGTTAACAACTAGATCGCCCTCACCCAACCCCGCCTACGGGATGCAATATATACCTGGGTGATTATGTATTCCGATGACTGCAATTCGCACTCAGTTACCTGTATAAGTGTACACTATTGTCAAAAGTTTTCTGTTTAGCTCTCCCTAATTGGTCAATTATTATTATTATTATTATTATTATTATTATTATTATTATTATTATTATTATTATTATTATTATTATTATCCAAAAGACGAACCCTGTTTATATGGAACAAGCCCACAGGGACCATTGACTTGGAATTCAAACTTCCAAAGAATATGGTGGAATATGGTGTTCATTCGAGAGAAGTAACAGAAGTAAGAAAAGTGACGACGGATACCGTACAATCTTTTGAATTTACTATCATCATTGTCAGCGATACTATTACTATGATTATTATGGGACTACTTCCATCTATCAACCAATTAGACTCAGAACAAAAAGTCTTGCAGTACTTGATGTGGCGAACTTGGTTGTAAACACTTGAATCCATAATCATCCGGCAAGAGCCTCAGAGGGTATAGCTCGGTTGCAGTAGCTGTTGCCTCTTTTGGATGGATCTCGAATGAGCCGTCCGGTACACCCTCATCATCTTCTTCGCCGAATAAGGGCACCTGGAATAGATCTCCTTGCACTTGTCAACAGAGCCGTGGGAGAAGCCCAAGAACGAGGCGTAAGAATAGTAGAGCTGGGGTGTTGACATCTCCTGAAGGTCTTCTGCTGACACCACGCCCCTGGTGGGAAAGAATAATAATAATAATAATAATAATAATAATAATAATAATAATAATAATAATTATTATTATTATTATTATAACCATATTTTGAATGTATCTGTTCTAATGAATAGAGTTTGGCATTCCGTAATGACGTTACATAATTCAATTGCACTGTAACATTATCATTGCAACATATGGTTCACCATTAACCTTTGCATTCATGAATTGTAAAAGAAATTTTCATTGAAACCATATTAAAGGCAACAGTGGTAACTGGAAGAATAAGATGGTTTTGGAAGAGATAATGAACAAGGGTTTAAGGCGAACTAGAGGTGGTGAAATATTCCCACTCTTAAAGGTGTCATTTCAATTTCATAATACGTCCCAACAATAATTTTGAAGACCAGAGACTTCTAACTATGATAGTCTGATATATTGATGAAACACAAAAATTTTCATGTCCAAATTGACCTGGACTTTGAAAAACACCAACCACGTGTCATTCAAATCAAAGAACAAGAAATTTGGCCTTTAAATTGACTCGAGAACTCAGACAATATGTTAAGGTCAAGAATATTCATGGGAAATATTCAACATCCCAAGAGCACATATCTACATGAATCGCAAAAACCAAATAAAGATAAAATTTTAACCTTTTGAATATACCTCTGACATTGAATTATTAGTCAAGATAAAAAAATCGATGGGAAAAGTAATCATTAACCCCGAATACACTTAGCTTTCAAGTCTCATTTAAGTAAACGACTAGTTCCTGAGTTTGGGTGGCCTTCAAAGCTTTGAAATGACAATATACTAAAAATACTAGCTGGTATTCAGTACTTTTAAAAACTCATAAACATTCCTGAATTGACTTCGATTGTTATCAGCGGCACAAAGCTAAGAACTTGTGTGTATTCCCTTCAACAACTTTCCCCTCACTTGAAATAGGACAGCATCATTCTCTCCTCATCGTCCAGAGGGGCTCCAGCCTTCGCCGCCAGCTCACACGTCAGCCTCAGACCACACCAGTTGTTGTCGGAGGCGTAAATCCTTTCGAATTCGTTGGCCAGTTGTGGGTCGTCCTGGTTGTCAGCCACTATAGACCTGAGATCGCGCTTCCTGCGAAAGAATTAGAAATATGTTCGTTATCGGTAAATGTCGATCACTAAAGCTAGTGCCTGAGATATTTTCTTATGATGTGGCTGGCTGGATAACGCGCTGAAAAGGTAGCCTGTATCATGATACTCCTTTACAGAGATATACATGCCCTTTGATATACTATGTCAATGGAAAGGAAACAAAATGATAAAAAGTGAAGGTTCTTTAATATTGTGCACCTTTTATTTGTAGGTAAAGGCTGTGAAAGGCAAAAACAAATAGAAGCTCCATAAAACTAGAAAGAAGAGAAAAGAGACCTGGAAAGGATCAGGAACAGAGGTTCTCAGTGAGGGATTCTAAGGCAAACAGTTGCATTGACCATGCACATACATTAAACGTCAATGATGATATATACCAACCTCCTACGGCCGCCATTCAGCACTGCATGGGCAATTGTCAACAGGGTGATGGCAGTTCCGGCTCCTATTCCTCCGAAGAGAAGAGCCCCCTCGGCTGAAAGAAACCAAAGAGTGAAAATGTAATTCAGTTGAAGTATCAGTGTATAGATTTAAATCTTTTCGTTTTTTCATGACTCTTGTGGTTTTATCTGAATCTTAAGATGTTAAAACAACAATGAAGGCTTAAAGGTTGCTCAAGGGCGACAAAGGGATGAGACAGGCCATTGTACTGCCGCACGATGTCCCAGAGACCGATTACACACATGATTAGTGGCCAAACACCCTATCAACCCAGTGTGGGACAAGGGAGAACCAGGCAACGGCTGCTGATAACAACTCAATAAGAGTAGACTTAGGGGCTCCCTCAGACCCTCGTCTCTAGCTTACAGGGACAGAAAGGTCTGGTTTTGCAAGTGAAGTCTATCAGTCCGTGAACGGGCTTCCACATTTTTATCAAGGCATAAACGAGTTTCCACATTGTTAAGTCCTAGCGAAACCAAATGAGCTACCACAACAAGAACGTTATACTATCAAGTCTTATCTCTTCTTACCTACTGTAATTGCTAATAACTATTCTTACTGTACGAACAATAATCAGCTGTTGTATGTCTTCAATAAATTTTATGACAGGTATTGTGGATGACACGGGTAGTTACAGGTGATTACCCTATGTCAGTTTCCTAACAGTTTTAAGGAATGCTAAAGCAGTGACTCTTAAACTGGGGGGCGCGCCCCACTAGGGGGGCGCCAGAAGCTTCCAAGGGGGGGCACAAGCAGAGTTGCCAGATGGTGCGAATTATTTTTTTAATTTGTGATGTTACAAAATTGCCAAAAATGTTATCACTGCTTCCATATATTTTCTAATCATTATCTCAAAACATGGCAAAAATTCAAAATATAAGTAAATTTTAATTTCAAATCTTGTTTATGAATTGTCTTTTATTGTTATGATAAGTATAATAGCATACAAATAGACAACATATTGTTTATAGATTATAGTTGACAAAAATTTCAGGGGGGAGGGGGGGGGCGTGGGGTCTATACATAATGCAGAGGGGGGCCCAAGGGAAAAAAGTTTAAGAACCACTGTGCTAAAGGAAGGAAAAATTAACATTTTATATGTCATGCTTTTTCATGCTTTTGCCCTTATCATTGGATATTAATAAAGTAAGAGGAATTTTTTTAATGAAATAAGGGGAATTTTTTATCACTTGTATATTGATAAAAGAAGAGGAAATTTCTCTATTCGTTCGTTGTATTGTAGCATATAATTCGCTGCGTTGTCATTTCAGCTAAGTTAGCTTCATGGTCTCGAAAGAGGAAAGTTATCTGCAGTCTTAGAATTTGCTTTCACTCTTCCGGAAAAAGGGCACAGTGTTTATTCTTTTTCCGTTTTGTAGGTACATATTTATCTCCATGCTTATAATACACACACACACACTACTCACACTTAGATTATACATTACATATACACAATTACACACGCGCGCGAGCACACACACACACAGAACTTGCAAGAGAATTACATAGAACATGCAAGTAAAATTTAAGAGTTTTCAGTGTAAAAACTTCCTTAAAGAGAAGACATTGTTTTTCTTAGTCACCTACGAATCTTTACAGTGACCTGAAAAGCAGTATGCGAGGTTTTATTTCAGTTTTAATTCCGAATACTAATCTGTACATGAATAATATCTTACAAACAAGACTTAGTGAAAATTTGTGTTGAATTCATCTTTAACTGGTTTTATGGAAGAATTCCATTTGCACTTTCTGTTAGATACCAAAACAACACGCAGCAAGTGTAAAATATTAATAAGATATTTAAAAAAAAGATTAAATTTGCTCATTTACATAATACAGCTGTTATGTTTGCAAGATATTATTCATGTACAGATTAGTATTCGGAAACAAACTGAAATAAAACCTCGCATACTGCTTTCCAGGTCACTGAGTAAGTGAGTAAGAAAACAATGGCTTCTCTTTAGGGAAGTTTCTACACTGAAGACTTTTTATTTTCACTTGCCTGTTCTTTATAATCTCTCTCTCTCTCTCTCTCTCTCTCTCTCTCTCTCTCTCTCTCTCTCTCTCTATATATATATATATATATATATATATATATATATATATATATATATATATATATATAATCTCTTTCTCTATTCCATATAGTCTCTCTCTCTCTCTCTCTCTCTCTCTCTCTCTCTCTCTCTCTCTCTCTCTCTCTCTCTCTCTCACCGGGAAATGCAGAGGGATGAAATTTGTCACCGTGAGTGAGGTGGCCTCAGGGGTCCAATTTGTCCACAGCGCTTAACATCACATGAAGGGCTTGTATTTTGGATTATATAGAATGACGCATAATCGTTTGCTCAATAAAGCTTCAAGTTTTTATGTATGGTACTTTTAGGAAAGAGGTTTTGATACATACATACATAAGAGAGGAACTGAGAACAAATTTCAACCGTGGGTAATGGATGTCTAAGGCAAAATTGGAAGTTGTGTTTAGTTTTAATTGAATTAAAAAAAATCTCTGACTTCATCATTTTTGCTTCTCTTCATTTTCAATTTCGTGTCAGGTACTGCTCTGATTTTTTTCTACTTGCCTCACTGATGCCTCGAGAAAAGCAAGATTTGCTCTCTTAACTTGTTAAGTTAAGTCCTTGATGGTTGGCAGGTAGTTCCTTTGGAGAAGATTTACGTGTTGATGCCGAATAACGCTTTCTCTAAAAATATAATTTTCAGGTGCTCGTGCATTAAATACACCTCTAATCTGATCTCATGACCTGTACTCAAGACCGCCTCTTTAGATACCATAGTTGAAAATGTAGTAAGTATAAAACGTTTTAAACCTCTAAAACACTTTAAAAACCTCAATAAAAAAAAAAAGAAACCAAGTGACGCTCATCCATTTTCATCGTAACAATTCTGATGACTGATAACAAGAAAAAATGAATATTCCAAAACCTGAAACGTTTTGCGCCTCGTCTCCGGTATCACGAAACACAAAGTTCAACGTACACAGGTAATGCCTTCTACAAGAGGTTTAAGGTAAAAGGTTTGGCGTTTCGCTTCTGACCTGATGTAGGTATTGTTTCTGAAATCAAGTTTTAAACCTACGAAGTGGTGAGCATCCCCACTGAAATGCCAGTTATTCTCTTTTGCACCGATAAGAGCTCGGATTCCGATATGATGCCTAGGCGGTGACGGCTGAAATTTCCTGATGAGCAGACTTCTGGCTATTAAGGGAGTTTACCCAATGTCTCTAAAAAATATCAAGTTCCTGGTAATGGAGGTTCTCTGGCTGTTATATTTGGCATGAATGCAATCTAAACTTGGGTGTCACAATGGCGGTGGCAGCACTACTCCCAAAGTCAGTGCAGTTCAATATATCCCGGAAAAGTTTTTTACTTGCGGTTTATTAATTCTCAGAGATTAGTTTCCCTGGAGGTACCAGACGTGAATTATGACCAAGAGAGAGACGATTTTCTGAAGCCATGCGTGCGCATTCGTGCTATACAAGAACCTCTTTTAAATTTTATTCCTCTGAAAATAAAGTAAGATTACGCACAGAATGAATATAAATGGACAACGCCCCGAATGTTCTCCTTAATTAGTGAAGAGCGTACAATAAACGCAGTACTGCGAGTCATTATTCTCCACGGCAGTTAATCAAGTAATTGAGTTGTTTTGGTGACAAATAATTAATTATTACGCACGGATTAAAATTATACCACCGAATTCCACAAAAAACTAGGGCAAAAAATTCTGTTTGTTCGTGACTCCCTGTCACACAGATATTCAGTCCCCAGGAGAAAAGACAATTATAAACTCTTCAACGGAATTTGTTGGTAGACGTATGATCTTGGCGAATCTTAGGTTTCTTTGTACTTGACCGTATAACAGGGACTTTCGCTGTTCTAGGTAAACTAGGTGATATCTGTTTTGCACAAACGGGAGAAGTGATTCACATTTTCCCCTCTCTTATGAGCTAATATTTTCGAACATTTTTCGAAGTGGTTGACCGAAATGCCAGGAATAACACGTCGTTAATTTCGCCTACCAAATTTCTTCATATCTTGTTATTCTGAGGATTAGAATATTTCGCTATTAAATCAAAAGTAGCCTAAACACATAAAACAATCCATAATACACGAATAATTCAATACGGATGCCTAATGATCAGTCATCAGGTTGAGCTTACCTTCCTCAAGATTTTGAATTCGTATATTACATTACTGATAACATGACTACAGAAGCACCGCAATTTCCAGAATGATGGTTGATTTTACTTCATATATGAAGTCTTGATTCTTGCGTAGAGCATATGATCTGGACATCCATTACTCCAAAAACGTTCTCACAGTGAAATAATTGGAGACTGCAGATCGGCGGATGTTGAGCTCAGATATTACTGAAATCAGAGCAGATCGAAGTAACTAAAAGTTTTTGGCATCATTTCTTAAAAAGAGAATCATGTCCGGTTTGTGTCGTTGGCTTTCGCTCTCAGTTGAAATCTGGTCATTCACTCAAAACATTTTTTGTAGGTGATGTAGTATTGCATTCTCTGCAAGTGGAAACTGGGTCATGAGGATGGCCACTGAGTAATCGTGTTTAGAAGTGTTTTACCCAATTCCTAGGTAGGTTAACACAAATTCTACATTCATTTCGTGCATCTAACCAGAAAGAACCTCCAAATTCCCCAACTGATGATGGACCTTGCGCGAGTTCATTCCCAACAATGACCTCCTCAGTCTTGCTGCCAGTAGCTCCATCGGATTATTAGCTCCTCCTTTGATCCCCTGAGTGAATTCAAATGGAAAATGAGAATCCATGACAGAGCGTAAACTAGTCTTCTCAGGCCCATATAGCCTCTCTGTCGCACTGGAGAGAGTTGTGAGTTGAAGAAGCCTACCCTTGTGAAGGATTGCTCACCTGTTGTGTCTGTCAGTAAAGATGGTTCTAAGACCGTTGAGAGACCTTTTGCTAAATCATAAGAAAAAACTACAATACCTCTGGCAAACATAAAACGAAACTCCAAAATTAATTTCCAGGAATCGTAATGTAAAGGTTCTAGAGCCTAATGTAATTGGTGTCTGCCATCAGTCAATTAACTATTCAATGGAGTTGTTTTCTGCGAGTTGAGAAAACAGTATCCTTAAATCCTACACTAGCTTGAAAAATTAATTTTGTGTAAGACGAATTTGATCCAGCTTTTCTGGGCCCTCCATATATACGTAAAGTAATTTCCAGACTAACAAGGGCTCTAAGCAAGGATTATAAAATGGGCCCCTTTGACAAAATGAAGGATATGGATCGTAAAGGAACCCTTTTCTTGCCAATTTAAACTATAATCTAGTACCTGTAAAATATTCAAAACTCGGTATCTATCCCTCTGATTTTGTATTTGTCTTATTTAAATATTTCCTAAAACCTGCACCCTTAAGAATTTTTGTCTGATGAATGAACCCTGTCAGGAAATAAGCTGCGGGCAAGCGTCTGGTGTTCATTATTGATGGAATGGTCCTGCAGATATGGCAAGGAGGCCACCCAAATAAGCCTGCTTCGTTGGCTTAGCAGGGCCAGACAAATTCATAGACTGATAATGAATGCAACAACCACAAATCCCCTGTGGACGACAGTTGGTTAAACGTTAGGGTTCCCGTGGGAGTAAGCGGATTCCTTTCTGTCCTGGCAGAAGCCGCAGTGGCCGTACTCTTTAGCTTTCTTCATTTATCTTGCCACTGAAATTGTGGTTCTTTCCTTAGAGGTCCTGGATAACCCACGTCAACAACTGGTTTCCGTAAGCCTTACTTTAGCATACACAACAAAGGTCATAGTGTGCTGGTTGTTGGTTAAGAAGAACGACATCAAGAACCATTTGATCCGGCAGAAGTGACTAAGCGTCCTGCATGGGGATAGACTCTTATACGTGCCGGGCTTAAAGAAAAATTGAGTAAAAAAAAAACCTTGTCTTTTGTTTATTGTTAAATATTCTCATGCTACGTCCAGTACGTACTTCTTTCCAACCCCGGCATAAATTCCTGCTCTCTTGCTGCCATAGCTTTAATCCGTTGCTCATTGAAGACTTTTGCCTATTATACATACTATAGTCTACGCATTAGCCTTTCCATTTTCTCTGAAACTAAGAAGAAATTATAAGTTTAACGGTTTAATAGGTTGAGAAGTCATTAATTCTATAAGATGGGAACTGATGCTTTTTTCCCCGAGTCCTGTATTCTGTTATTCTTAAGAGGTGGTCTGCTCATTGCCTTTGGCGAAAAGACCATTTTTGACACTTTCTCCTTCATTATTTTTTCTTTCATAAGTCGAGCTAAAACTGGGCAGCTTTGCAGTGTTAGGTCATCTTGATATTAAGAGATCGTACCCAGTTTGATTTTTTAAAGATCTATCCTTTAATGGCCGACGTTAAACTATAACTATTAAGTATCAGGAAAATTCATACACAATAGATTGAGAATAAAGCAGAGAGAGTAGTTCTTAGTCCCCAGTATTATCAGAAACTAAGACCTTTCTGTGCAGGTATTGTGACTTATAAATACTATGATTCTTTCATATTCTTGCATGCAAATTACCTCAGGCAGCTAAAACGAAAATATGAATTATGAATTAAAAAATGACAGAGAACTAACCACCTGAATATTCACGAAATAACGTAACTAGTACTTATACTCCCCACAAAAGAAAACTATCTCAACTTCCACCAGATGGTGAACCCGACGACCTCTTGAAAAGTCTGAGAAATAAAAATGCGAGAGAAGTAACAACAACAACAACAAAAACAACAACAGAGAAAAAGGAGTTATGATGACTTAGAAGTTGCTATTCACACCGCCCCGACTTGTGCTTACCAATCTGTTGATTCCCATGGAAGGTCTCTTATTCCGTCTTTGTTGGATTTACCTCTCAGCTCTCTTCCGCGCCTTTCATTGTAGGAAGCTTTAACATTGGAACTTTGTTGCGTGTTTGGGGATGTGTGCGTTGTCCTTCGAAAGCACGACTTCTTTGTATATTGAGGGTGTCATGCCACTGGAATTTTAGAAGTTCAAGCGAAGATGCAGCGCATTACTGCCTTAATACTATTCTCCTGGCATTTTAATACACGTTTGTCTGTTTTTTAATTTATTTTTTCTTTATTTTTAATAAGTGGGATCTCTTCGTCTGTATTTCCTCTTACTTCCTCTTACTTCTCCCTAATGAACGCAATATTCTTTGGAAGCTTGAATTTCAAGTCAGTGGTCGTTGTGGGCTTGTTCCATATGAATAGGTTTCATCTACTGGATGATAATAATAATAATAATAATAATAATAATAATAATAATAATAATAATAATTATTATTATTATTATTATTATTATTATTATTATTATTATTATTATTATTGAGGGCATTTGCGCTCGTTTGGTTAGTTGCATTTACACAATGTGGTATGCGTATGCAGATAAAATCGCTACGTCTGTTTACACGAAAGTGCAATAATGCCATTTATATATAAACCAAGTATTTTATATGTATCATATGTGTACCTTGGCAGTACATGTGAAGAAAGTAGATAATATCAACATTTGGAAATTCAGATGCAACGTGAGTTATGCTGATAACCACAGCGTTTATTGACTGAATATAATATTCATACTAATAATTTCTTCAGAAAGCAAGACGTGTCTCTCTTCATCATATTATGGTTTGGTATTATATGAAGACTATTGTTTAACAATATGAACGATTTCGTTCTATATAATATGACGAATTTGGGGTATAAAATTGCTTTTCTCGATTGGTGCGTATAATTCATAAATGAATATTCTAAGAGAGTTATTAAGATGGTTAAAGAGGAGATATAGAAATTAATAAAAGCATCAAGATGACCGCAATACACCAAAAGCGAGCGCAAGTAATTAAAAGTTAATGAGGGGAAAGAACTGTTTATCAGAATATCTTATAAATGAAAGAAGTTCGTGTTGCATAAGCTTAGAATCGCAAAACATGATTTTATTAGCATCAAGAATTAATTTGGGAAAAGTCTTGCGACAACTGAAAAACAATTTTTTTCCAAGGCTTGTAGCACATGAAAAACAAGCAAGACTCTAAATGGAGGGTAAAAATTTCGTATTTTACTGGCAGTTTGCTGACTGACGGGTTGTCATGTGGAAATGTAAAAATGGTGGTGCAATGACAGGATTGCGTATCAACTTAGAGAATAGTTTTAGAGCAAATATAAGAAAAGTTCAGTGAGTGATATTTTGGGCGTGAGGTTGGAAGAATGGATACGGCAGGAACTATTTGGCTGACGGATTAGAAAAAGTTAATAAAAGAATTTATGAATAAATGCCTGCAAAAGGTTCAGCACTAAAATAGGCCACCTAGACTCTGCGTTAGTAATCCATCCCATTTATGCAAGGTTATAAAATATCTTCAGTATTCAGCATTTGACAGTAAATTATAACATACTTAGTGATTCATTTAGTAAGTCTTGATTCAAAGATTGACTGCCATGGAATTATTAACTCCCTTTTTTTTTTCGTACGAAGGGGAACAAAAGATACTGAAATTTGGTCAGCCACACAGAAGAAAAATAACGCCAATAGTCATGTCCCTAGCTTGACCTGAGAAACGACCTTCTAAATAGAGGAATTTAGGAACAGGGTAGAACAACATAAATGAACGTGGCAGACGTGATTTCAGCTTAGGCTCAGAGGAATAGGTTACTGATAAGACTTGAGAATATGGGAGTTTAGTTCTAATAGTCCATGAAATAGGGAAGAGAGACTCCTGATGTGGGAATTACACTCCAGATAAGTAGACAAAAAATAACCCAGTTACATCTGACACCCATAACAAGCTAACTTTGCAGAATCATCCCTCACCAGATTTGTAGGATGCTTTTCACAAAACGTTGGTGGATGTTTCAGGTATTGGAGTTTTAATGATCACTAACGGAGAAGTAGAGTGAAAATTAGTGATATCGATAATGGATTTTTCTATTCAGAAGTGTTATTAAGGTCTGTGTCAATAGATTCAAACAAAAAGTGACTGAGAACTAGTTCAAGTGATTACTTTTAGTAACCTCTGATTCCACGGAAAGATAGATTGCCCAGTAGTCTCTTTACAGTACATACAGCGCTACATAGACGCAAATAGAATTATGTATTTACTTATTTAGGTAATACAATTAATACAATAAGTCATTGTCTACATGTTAATTTGAGGGCAACAGGGCCGCTTCAATAGTTAGCTGGATGTAGCGTTCAAAGGTCAAGCTTTTTATCATAAAAATTCCCGTGAGTCAGAAAGCTTAGGAACATTTGGAAATTTAGTTAGACCATAACTTCTTTAACTGTTAACTACCAGTATGGCCATAGTACATCAGCCATGCATTTATCTGATACCAAATCCATTTACTAGTGTCCTATTTTCCCTCCTTGCACCGCATAACACCCGTTTGAAAACTAATATTATCAACGAAGGAATACTTTATACTTGCCCGAGTGTAGGTTGGGCACCAAAACTTACCTAGAGGGATGTCATTTACGGTCGTTGCCAAAGGTAAGCGCCAAAGCGTGGTTCCTCCGTCATTGGTTGTGATAGAAGCCCATCGGGCTTCAGGAGATGACGCTGATGTTGGTGATATGTTGGCTGTAGAAAGAGTTAAACAAGTGAAAAACTAGAATTTAACATCTCTCTCTCTCTCTCTCTCTCTCTCTCTCTCTCTCTCTCTCTCTCTCTCTCTCTATATATATATATATATATCTATCTCTCTCTCTCTCTCTCTCTCTCTCTCTCTCTCTCTCTCTCTCTCTCTCTCTCTCTCTATATATATATATATATGTATATATATACTATATATATTTAAATGTATATATATATATATATAGATCGAGAGAGAGAGAGAGAGAGAGAGAGAGAGAGACTCAGGAGAAAATACAATTGGATAGGGACTACCAAATTTATTCTTTAATTGCTGAAGTGAGGATTAACCCCTTAGAGAAAGATATATATGCTGCGTGTGTATGTATGACTGCATTACAATATACTGTAAAATAACCATCCATCGTCGTACAAATTCTAAATTACTCGCAGTTTAACTGTTTTATTCGCGCACGTTTTTTGCTTTCAAGACTGAAGAATTTCTCAAGCATAAAACGTGAAGATAAAATACCGAATGGTTCCCTTATTCTCTGACAACAGCTTTTGCCTCCCTAGAAATGGGAAAAATATACATGTTCAAAAGAACCAGCAGAGGCCGCACTAAAAAACCATAATAAAAATGCTGCTGTTTCCCCCCACTTTCTCGCTTGTATTCCACGTACCCTTCCCGGGTTTTAATAATTCACCAAGGTTGCTTGTCCTTACACTCCATAAGTGAGCAGTGGAGGGCCTCGGTAAGTAGAAGTCAAGGAGGAAAAGTTTGTAAAAGTTTATAAAGTGGGGCAGCCACAAAGTAAAAGGTGAAATATAGTTTGATCGTGGGTTAGTTAATATTTGACTTCTGATGAGCATTGCAAGGTGTAGGGGGCTCCTGTGTAGAGAAAATTATTCTCTCTCTCTCTCTCTCTCTCTCTCTCTCTCTCTCTCTCTCTCTCTCATGTGTATACTATATATATAATATATATACAGTATATGTATATATATTATAATTGTATATATATATATGTATATATACGTAAATTATATGCATACATATATATAAAATATATATATATTAATGTATATTTACCATGAAATTTATTTGACAATACCAATTTTTACTCAGAAGGCGGGAGGTGGGGGAGGGGGCGCCGGACAGAGTGCTAGAAAGTTATTAAACTTACGGTCTTAAAAATAGAATTTATGGAATAAGGTTGCTAGCCCGTTTCTTGCCCGATGGATTGGTGCTGATGTACCGACAGCGTCTGCCTTTTCTTGGTGATCAGTCAAGTCACAAATAACCCATTATGTCAGATTCACTATACTTTCTTAACAATTTCTAATCCAAAGAAAATTATATATAAGTGCAACTAAAATGAGGGGATTCGAACCTGTGTCTCTAAGGGTAGGTAAATGGGACGGCTGCATTCTAGCCAAATTACTGCACATGTACTACCCTGAGATATAAGGGTTCAAATCCCGGCCAAGGCAGGCAAACATATAATTCTCATTAGGCATAAGATACTACCAAGATATAGTAAATTTTGATATTAACAAGTAGTTTGCCTCTTCTTATATATAAATATAATATATATATATATATATATATATATATATATATATATATATATATATATATATTAACTTTATCACATGCACAATTGTTCTGTGCATTAGCAGAATTACTACAAGGACATCATTCAAACTGGATGGTATCTAATGGAGTATTTATTAAGAAAAAGTTACAAGCTTTCTTGGACAAACTTGATAATGTGGACTGTTTGTCCAAGAAAGCTTGTAACTTTTTCTGAATAAATACTCCATTAGATACTATTCAGTTTGAGTGAGGTCCTTTAATATATATATATATATATATATATATATATATATATATATATATATATATATTTATATATATAATATATATAATATACATACATATATATACATATATATATTATTTATTATTCAGAGAGAGAGATAACTTTAAAAGAAACAAGAAATAAAGAAAGATCGACAGATTTAAGGTTTTCTGGCGTCATGATATCAAAGGTCATTGTCATCGATATCATCAAAAATAGTTAAAGTGAAATAAATTTAAAGCCCTATAATGAATAAAACAAGATGGATGACCCTTTTTTGCTGAATACCAGCAACCTAAATATATGTAAAAAGACACCTGGTCTCTTATAAATTACATCCAATCCAGGAATCCTAGCAAGGGTGTGCTTGCCATCCTCACCATAATCCTCGAAGAGGTATCGATTTATGAGGTTCCCAAGACGGAGGCAAATGCCTCGCAGTCAGAAGGACCAAAGACTTAACAAAATGGCTGGTGGTCACCAGCCATCAGGATGTTTCGTATATAACCAGTAAGAAAAGCAAGGCATAATGAATAGTTCTAATAGTTCTCTACAGTTTCATTCTCCTAATGGTTCTTGCAGGGAACATTAATGTCCGCGCACACACGTATTACTAAGCTGAATTTTGTAACAATGAATGAAATCTGAAACAAAAGTGAACGTGCATCCGGAGTATGCATTTGTATCTTTGATGATTTTTTATTTTCGTTTCATTTTGCTTATTGCGACTTGTTTGTAAATGTAGTTGTTGCATAGGATAATAGTATCATAACTTCCTATATATTTGCAAGTTAATTGTTTTATCTGTAACGCGCTGAATAATTGCATATAGATACCACAGCAGGCTAATTTTCAAATAAAATAAGCAAGTATACACACTGTAAGCAAGAATAATAGAACAATGGTTTAATTAAACAGATAAAAGATAATGGACATGCAAGTTGTATTTAAAGAGGTGCCCCTGAAATTCCTAGGAATTACTTAAAGGAAAATTAGGGCCACTACATCACTGACGTCACTCACTCAACAACGTTATAGTAATTGTGTAACATTGTGGAGCAGCTCATTAGTACTATCAGCTGTGGCCTGGCCTGACTAATAAACTTAACTTTGCGCTTAGGTCCAGTTTAGAGCTTGCAACGGCGCTGTAGTTGGTTTAGAGCTACAAAACTCATGAAGTCTTCATTGTAGACGACTTGCTACAAGTAGCAATGAGTCTTTAATGTAGATTTGTGACATTAAAATCAAGAGTCAAAGAAGAAATTTGTTAAAAGACCTGTCATCTAGGTAAAAAAAGAAAAACTCGACTTTTATAAATACTGTTGATCATGCACGAAAGGCGAGTTGTATACAGAAAACAATATTGCTTTATTCAAAATAAAACCGTTAAGTACTCGATTCAGAGTTGTTGGCTCCTTAAAAATAACTGTATAGTCTTACAAGCGGTTACGAAACAAACTTAAGTCATTGGTGGGTAACATGACCTTACATAACGCAATTAAGCTTTATGAGGATTCAGGTTATCCGTCGATTTTTAAGTAATTCGAGAACTTTTGTACTAGTGATGACTGATGCTAATAATTTCAGTCAGTCATCAAAATAAAACTTAATGAAAGTGAGAGAAGGCGTGAAATATGAAAAGGAGAGTGGGTCGGCTAAGCTTTTTTTTTTTTTTTTTGTAAGCCCAAATTTGCATAAAAAAAGAATAAAACATTGTTTCTGGTCTTTTGGAACATATTGTACTTTAATGTATTAAATTTTTAAAAGTGAAAATCGCGATGCAGTCATTCCTTATTCAGCTCATTTAAAAGAGACAAGAGTGAAGGAGAGCTCCTCTCAACCTCATAAGGTTTGCATTTCGTCAGTCTTTGCATTTGCTCCTACTTCACCTCAAGTAGTTTACTGATATTTTCAGCAATTTCTTTTTTCCTATTTGTTTCAAGCTGTGCGTTAAGCTGTTGATGTTCAACAAAAAGAAAAAAAATTCTGAAGTAGTCACAGATATAGTGAGTCTACGTGGCACTGCATTTCCCTAGAACTTAGCTCTCTCTCTCTCTCACTCTCCCTTTGTACACAACCACTTCCGTCAACCGAAAACGGGTTCTATTCTGTCCAACCCATGGTAAAACTCAGTCAGACCTTGAGTCAAACCCAAGCTCCAACTAATCCTCAAGGTCCTTGATTACAACATGTATACTTCTCAAAAAGTCCGTTTCTTTCGCGAATAATTTTTGCTCTTACCGTTAACATATTACCCCATTTCATGTTAAAGTACTCTTGAATAAACAACTTATAGATAATGTTTAATCTTGACTGTCGTTTCCTTGGGACTAGCGGTTACATCAGTAACTAGTTTCCCGTTGTTTCGTGTCCAGCAGCTGCACCGATTCCTCAGTACCCCAAGTGTTATTATGCGTTGTTTATTTTTCGTTTTCCTTCATCAGCGTTATCTTGTTTTTGCCCCATTTCCACTTTCAAAGAACGTGATTTTCTTCTCTCTTGGCTTTCCACTCTGTTTGCAGTGGCTGGTTAACCAGTATAATTTCTCTAAGGACTTTGATCATCCTGTCCTACAATCCATTCTCTCGTTTTGATAGCCCTCATATATATATATATATATATATATATATATATATATATATATATATATATATATATATATATATATATATATATATATATATATACACACTGTGTAGACCTACTGCATATTGTTATGTGTCCGATTTGTGTGCTCTTTCCGTAGAGGATTTATAAATCAGTGCGTTTTTTCATCTAGCATAAGTTTTTGTTGTTTTACATTTGCTTCGTTGATGAACTTTTCTGTTGTGACTCCTGGATTACATAAGCCAGGATACAAACTTTCTTTGTTTAATTGCTACTTAAAATGAGACTCGGTCTTTCGCAAGTACAGTTAAAAGTTTGTGGGAAACTTTTGACAGCGCTAGTATCCAGGGTATTTCGCTTTCGTTTTGGTGAGTGTTTTTTTACTTATTAATTTTTCTTCGTTCCCCTTTTATCAAACATTCTGGGGGTCGTAGTTGTTAGAGTTACTTGGCTATATCGTTTTCATTCAGCTGTGTCAGAGGTACTTTAGTTTTCTTTATTGTAACAACCAAAGAAAACGGGAAATATTTAATATATACTCGGAGACTGACATTATATCAACGATTCGGAGTTGGAGTGAAAGCAGTTTAAAGGAAATGTTTAATGCTCTTTCACAAAATGGCTTTTCCGCTTTTATCGGTAATACCATGTAAAGGCGTGTGTGCATTATCTTCTATTTATGACCATTACCATCACCTAAGCTAAATCAGCCAAATACTGTACGTGAATATTCAACTGCACTATTCTTTCTCCATGCATTATATATATATATATATATATATATATATATATATATATATATATATATATATATATATATATATATAAATATAATGTAAGGTATATAGAAGCGTATTATGTATGTATATATATATATATATATATATATATATATATATATTATAAGGCCTTTAGAATAGTAGAGATATACATAAAATCCATGACTGACGTGAATTTTACAAGTGTGCCTGAGTTAATTGACCAAATAAGTTTAAGGTACATATCAATATGAAATTACATACATTTTAACTTACAATTAAACAAATTTTGAAAAACCTTTGAAAAGTACATAGTCAAAAATTACTTGTTATAGTGAATGTGAAACGATATAATAAAAACGGTAGTTCCAGTTCAGTTTTCTGCAAAAGAAAACTATTGTGCCGGCTTTGTCCGTCCGTCCGCCCTCAGGTCTTAAAAACTACTGAGGCTAGAGGGCTGCAAATTGGTATGTTGATCACCCACCCTCCAATCATCAAACATAGCAAATGGCAGCCCTCTAGCCTCAGTAGTTTTTACTTTATTTAGGGTTAGAGTTAGTCATAATCGTACTGCTGGCAGCGCTATAGGTACCAACAACATAGGCCACCACCGGACAGTGGCTGAGCTTCATGGGCCGCGGCTAAGAGTTTTATGGGCCTTGGCTGAGGCCACCACCGAACTTAAAACTCGATTGCGCCGAAGAAACTTCGACTCATTCTTTACTTTATAGTTTTTTGAAAAGAAAACTATTGTGTCGGCTTTGTCTGTCCGTCCGTTTTTTCTCAGTCCGCCCTCAGATCTTACAAACTACTGAGGCTAGAGGGCTGCAAATTGGCATGTTGATCATCCACCCTCCAATCATCAAACACACCAAATTGCAGCCTTTTAGCTTCAGTAGTCTTTATTTTATTTTATATCAAAGTCAGCCATAATCGTACTTCTGGCAACGATGAAGGATAGGTTAAAGTTTCATGGGCCGTGGCTCATACAGCATTATACCGAGACCACCGAATTATAGATCTATTTTGGGTGGCCTTGGTTATACGCTGTAGCGGCTGTACAGAAAACTCGATTGCGCCGGAAGGAATTCACGTAGTAAGTAAAAAGCATTTTTGGAAACAAATTTGTCTTGGCTGGATTTCTGAAAATCACATAACAACAACAAATTACCAGTTATATTATTATTGCCTATGAAAAGGTTTCTAAATCTTGCTTTTTCCTCTGCTAAGTTTTTAGGATGACTTTAAGACCTAACTCCCAATAATTTCTGATTCAATGTAGAGAATTGTCAAAGGATTCGAACGTTCTTGACGAGTTGGTGATCTCAAGTAAATTATAGATGTTCAAGTTAGAGAGGAATGGGCGAGAAAGTAGCTGTAGGAGTAACCACGACAAGTGAGTTTGATAAGAAGAAAAGAAAGCATACATGGAGAGATTGAATGAAAACTGGGCTAGGTTGAAGACACACAAATTGAAGTAGGAAATGAAGAGTGTGTAGAATTCCAGGATGGTGTTATGGAGTCAGCAGGAAATGTTACGGAATTTAGGTAAGTTAGGAAGAGGGAATAAAAATAGTGAGTGGTAGGATGAGGAGGTTTAGCGAAGGGGGAAAAAATGAGGTTACCTGAGTGCAGTTGCAAGAAAGATAAAAAAAAAAGCATGAACAGGCTGTAATTATAGTGAGAAAGAGTTTTCCATCACAGGGGAACACGCTAAACAGCATAAATCTTTTATTTCCTGCGATGATTTTGAAATCATAGAGCAAGGCGCTGATGAAAACCTCTCTTCATATTCTTGAATTCTTAACCATCAGACATCTGGTTCCATCATAGAACAGTCAGTCATTTTCTGCACCTCTGCTTGTAGCTGAAGATGAGTCTTTGTTCTTGGGGTTTGTTTTTCTTAGTCACTCAGTTCAGTATTTTGAGGCGTTCGGTTGGTTCCAGTTTCATGTTCCTGTTTTTGGTATATATATTTAATCTTATGCTAATTTTTTTGCTGAGTCATATTAATTTTAAATGTTATAATTTTGTATTTTAACGCTGGTGATTAAGTTATGCTTCGAAACGTTGGCTACAGATAAACGTGAATTATGCATCACCTCCTTTTAGTTCTTGTGTTTATACTACGTATCCGGCTTTTTAGAAGTCAACATTTTTCCGATTATATATATATATATATATATATATATATATATATATATATATATATATATATATATATATATATATATATACTGTATATGTATGTATATATATATATACTGTATATATATATATATATATATATATATATATATATATATATATATATATATATATATATATATATACTGTATATATATATATATATATATATATATATATATATATATATATATATATATATATATATATATATATATATATATATATATATAGTCTCGTCCTTTAACATTACTGTAACTTTACACCTTCCTTTAAAAATCAGCCTTCTATACGGCCGTGTCTTTTCGAACACGTCTTCTGCTTCTTGGATTCAACAATCGTGAGGTTGTTCCCTCTGAGAGGATTATGCGAATAAAAAAGGCATCAGACGCGAATTGTAAACCTGCAACAATCACACCGGTTTAGGTTTATTTTCCACATTCCTGTGCACGGGTTTTTCTGAGCGTGAGGAATCGTTATTTATGAACAGAAGCACGT
The DNA here is from genome assembly GCF_040412425.1 of Macrobrachium rosenbergii. Lineage (NCBI taxonomy): Eukaryota > Metazoa > Arthropoda > Malacostraca > Decapoda > Palaemonidae > Macrobrachium > Macrobrachium rosenbergii. The sequence continues at coordinate 27,556,976 of NC_089790.1, forward strand.
ATGGACACTTTATGTTGCATATCATTAATACACTAAATGACTGCTTACAACTATATACATCAGTATAGGTCTAAGTAAACTAAAGTTCTATACATATACTTACATATAAACTTTATATGTAAATGCCCTTAATCAGGGGATAAAATTTCATGTTTACAAGCAAGTCTTGGCACAGCAATTTGCTTCCTCTGAAAACAAATGAAGGCGTTTTTTTCGTACTGAAACTAGGCTTCACGTCTGCACTTTAGATTTTGTAAAAAAAATTTTTAAGAATCTACTTCATTTTTTACAGCCACACTGTAGTTTGGTATATTCCAATTGTTTCACCGTGGTCCTATATGCAATACGTCATAATATTTCAACGTAGGTATTCACCGCAATAATTCGTTGTATTCATCGCAATAATTCGTTATAGTTAGATAAAGATAGTCTTCATTGCGGTTAGATACACCGTACTTCACTACAACTTGATATACCCGAATCACAGTAATTTGAAATTCTTCACAATATTTTATTTGAATCATCCATGCCGAACAGAGTTCACAATATCCAGATGTATCTAACTCTCTTTCATTATAAAATACCATATTTACCTTGTTACGTTGTAGTATGTCCATACTTACCTCAATTCATTATGTATATATAATATATATATATATATATATATATATATATATATATATATATATATATATATATATATATACATACACATACACATACACACACACACACACACACACACACACACACACACACATATATATATATATATATATATATATATATATATATATATATATATACTGTATATGAGAAAACCATCTATCTCCAATGGTGAGATCATTGACAAATAATGACATTGTAAAACATTGTATAAATCTTCAATCATGCAGTCACTTACCTATCACTAAAGCAGAACAACGAAAGCAATCTCCTGAAAGCATGTCGACCCAAATCGCCAAAATCCACCTTTAAAACGCTGTATGATAAGAAATCAAGAAATTTCTATTATTGTCATGATCCGGAAGGAAATGGCATGACGATAAAGTTCTAAGTGAAAGTCTGGGAGTCATCACCTCTGATTTCGGTATTTCCTATTACCTTCTAGTTCTTTCGAATGAACACCATATTCTTTGGGAGCTTGAATTTCAAGTCTATATGGCACCTGTGGCTTGTTCCATATGAACAGTGTTCATCTTCTGAATAGAAATAATGACCTAGTATGGTCTACCCATTACGACAGAATCATAGTAAATTGCTGTTAGTGGTGTTGGTATCTCATTTTGAGGACGTCAGAAGGATATAGCAACACCATACGCAACTTATGGGTGATGTGAATTAAATAAATTATACTGGCGCTTAACAGTATGGTCACCACTCCCAACTATGGCCTAATAGATAGGTCCCAGGACGTACGAAGTAATTTCATAAATATGGGTGATACATTGCATGACCTTCCCGACTATGGTAGGAGGCAGGTAGTGAAACGAAGTAGTATCCAGGGTAGGCATGACCGCTAAGAAGTTCTGTACATCTATAAAATCGAAGCGAGTTTCCAAATGTTCCAAAACGCCCATTAAAACGGAATCTTTGCCATTCGACTCCACCACAATCTGAGAACTGGTGTCAGGTGATCTCTGCCTTAACCTACGCAGTTTCATAACCCAGCAGAGTTCGGTCTTAGATCATCATTTCCTGTTGCGGCCTCTAACTTTTGGGATTGTCTACCTCTTTCTATCTCTCCGGCAGGAGGGTAGTGCGGTCAGCGCAACTCTTACGGTGCACTTTAGTGCAGCAGATTGATGTAAAAATCGTTCAGATAGTGAAACAAGCATGAAATTTGGCACAAACATTCCTAAGACTACGCTCTCTTAGAAAAGGGCGCTGGCCACCTGAAAATCCAAGATGGCGGCTATTTTTCAAAATGGCCGCCATCTATGTTGAGATTCACTGGTTTGGGAGCATCTATTGGATGGAATATGCCAGTTTTTTTAAACCTCGACTTTTAGGTTATAAAAATGTTCCATACCACACATTTTATTGAAAACCCTTACTAAATGAATTGTAACCAAGATGGCGTACAAAATGGTTGCCATAAAAGTTTTTTTTTTTTTTTCTATCCACAGCGCTAGCAGACATAGAGACCAACTGTTTTTATTTAATGGTATATTCATGTGATCAGACAGTTTAACTAATATGCTATTTTCAACTGAAATAGTAATGGTATGGTCACATACAACATTGTGTCTAAGACTGTAACCATAAAAAGAAAAGAAGAGAAATACGGACTAAACGCAACCAATCTATGTATAGGTCTCTAAACCTACACCTTTGAAAAATTCGAGGATAAGAAGGTAGGCATAGCATGACACGTTGGATGCTCAAGCTAGATTATCTACTGAAGAGAGGGCAATATTTATCTAGACTTCACATTTGCAAGTGCACAGAGCTGTGCAGGGAAGACCCAGCTTGTAGCACTTGCACCTTTCCCGACAGCCTGCTTTGCATCCACATTTGGTAAGCTGTTGGCAACTCTTGGCTAAGGGCGAGTTGGTTGTCCAGAGGACTTGCCATGCTTCACCAGACTTTTGCCATCCCCACTCAGCAGGGTTCTCTGGCTGTGGCTGACACTGGGTGGCCTGCCCCACACACAACCAGCCTGGACGCAGCACGCTTGGTGTGTTGGAGGAGAGCTCCCTGGTTGGTGGAATGGCCTCATATGCCCCCTTTGTTTTCTGGCAAACATATCAAGTCTAGCCTCATCCACAGTGCCAGCAGTGCTGGATCTTTCATACATAAGTATGACAAACCTCTCCAGGACCTTCAGGTCACTCTTCCACTCTGAGAGGGTAGTGACTCAGTTTGGAGAACACAGTGGAGGCCTCTGGAAAGATGTTCCATGTCTGCCAGGCGGTCTTCTTGCCCTTGCTCGGAAGGCTGACACTGTATCACAGCCTGTGAACGCATGGAAGAAGAGCATGCCATTCACCTTCTCCTGGCCCAGAGAGTTGCACAGGTCATGCACAGCAATCCAGCGCAGGCTCTGGCCTTGGCCAAATGCCACCCATAGCTTCTCTAGCCCTAGATTGTGGAGAGTGGAGAAAGCACTGACTGCAACGACAAGAACATCTGTGTCATTTGCTTTAACCGTGATGGTCTTGGCTCCATGTTCTGTGGCATATTTGGCATGGAGAAAGATGCGGGTGTCAGCTTCCTCATGAGAGCACTTTTCCAGTCCCTGAAGACTAGCCTCATGAGTGCTGAGGACAGCAGACCCTTTCGTGGCAATGACAACATTTGTGGCAGACATCTGGGCAACTTTGTCTGCCAGGAACTGGAACAACTCTGTCTTGTTGGCATCGTGTCTTAGGAAATTGCGCCAGTTGGATGGAATTGTGTTCTTGTCTGTCACCTTGCGCCTTCCTCCTTGACCACGTTGGAGCCTGATCTCAGCTTTGAGGCTGGATGTATTGTATACATCAAATACAAGATGTGATGATGTGTACTTGCTGCTATAGGATTGTATCACAGGCAAGAAGTCGCAAAGTGCATAGCCCTCAAAGGTCTTTCCTTTCTTTGGTGGCAAGGCATGGACCAAAGCTGATCCATCTACAATGAGGACATCAGTCTTTGGTTCTTTGTCTTCTAGTGTAACATGACTCTCCAGGACCGAGGTCAGCTGAGACTTCTGACATGTGTACAGCCTACCACCCTCACTAAGGGAAGCTGGGAATGTTTGATTCTCGTGCTGGAAGAATTCCTGCAGATCACATTCACGGCTCTGACAGGATATAAATAGCTTTGAGAAAAGCTGGCAATCCTCCTTCAGAAGTTTCTGCTTTTGACTGTTCTACAGGAGCAGCTTCTTGCCTGAAGAAGTCAGTTCTGTTCTTCTTTATTGGCTCATAGAAGGAGACTGCATTGTTTGCCAAAGAGTCTGAAAACTTCTGAAATTTAGTGCGGCCTCTGTCAAGGTGTGTCTGTAGAAGTTCTGCTGAGCTGGGGTGGGCAATGTCTTTGTTGTCAATGGAATACAGATCCTGGCTCTCTTCCTGAAAAGGACTTCCCAAGTGTTGCAAAGCCAATGACAGCTTGCTGACTCTCTCCAAGAATGTCTTCTGCGCATGAGGTGTTTGTTCATGGTGTGTTGTCTGCTCATTAGACTCCTTACTTTGAACCTCTGTTTCGTATGCAGACACCAAGCGGATGATCTCTGGGCCAGCCACCATCCATCTTCTGAGTGCTGACGGATCTTCAGTCAGCCCAATGGCTCCGCCATCAGCCTTTATAAAGGCATTGGTCTGCTCATGAGCTTGGTCAAGAGCCATTGCTGAGAACTGTGACTTGATGTCAGCCCCATGCTCAACCATCCCTACAAACTGGAGCAGGAGAGGAGGCACAGAATTTCGTACACAAGCCTCAGAAAATGTGCCATCAAACCGTGACTGATGATCAAGTATAGACTTTCTGAGAATATTTGCTGCTTTAGCAATGATAACTGCCTCTGAAAGATCAGATGATTGAGCAAGTGCTTTTCCCACATCCTTTTGAAATGCAAGTAATACATCTCTGCCAGATTTATGAGCCTCAAGTTCTGGAATTTCTGCCAGAAGTTTGTCTTTGAGTCTCGTGGAATTTACACTTGGTGACTCTACACCTAATTGTTCCAGATGTTGTTGGTAGAGGTGGCAAATATCTGCCAGCCGAAATGTGACTGGATCATCTGAACAAAGGTTGTTTTCAACAATGTATGTCATCAGTTCTGACAGAACTAGTGGATACACATCTGATTCTGACTCAGTGCTACCTTGGTCTTTCTCAAGGCTCCTCAGGTAGGACCTTTTTCTGTTGTAGAGGGCACAAAGACAGGCATGGTGATACTTAAACTCCTGTGCAATGACATCCCCACCAGTCAACTTAGCAAGGAGCTTGCCATCACTAAGTATCTCTGCACATTCACGCAATTTCAAGTCAAGGCCCTTAGTACTAGCCTGTCTGAGATCAGATGCAGGTGCCACTTTCTCACAGAAAATGCAAACTTCATTGTCATGACTGGTTCGGCGCAGTTTTGCACGACTAGTCTCAGTGTTGCTGGTCTGGTCATTGGATTGTCGCTTTCTTGCACGGTCCAGTTTAGTGTTGTTAAACAACAAGCGACAGTTCACATGGTATTTTGCTGCATTTTTTCCTGAGAGTGGCCTCTATGCCATCACCTTCATCCAGCCTTGCTGGATCCATTATCAGTGGCATTTCATTAATTTCACTGAACATGGGAATGTTCCTTGCCAGCATTGTGTACCCATCATGGTCTAGGACATGATGACTTGGAGGTGATGTCAAGTGCTCACCTCTTTTGTCCTTCTGACAAAGACAACACAAACTCCAGTTTGTTTTTACTGCTCAATATTGGATTGGCATCACATTCTGCCATGATTTCACTTTTGATTAAGGCCGAGGGTTATCCTTTTACCACCTTAAACAAAGCACACATTCCTGTATGGGATTCAACTAGGTTCGGTCTCCCTACACCTAGCCCGATCATTCATCCAGTGCCATTTAAGTCCCGTGTGATCTGTACACCATCCGGTAAGTACATGAACCATCATGTACAGCCCCCATACCCTTGGCTCGGCTCTCCCCGCTGGCACATCCTGTCTATTCAGGTGCGGCTATCTAACTATAGCTGGTCTGGGGCTGTTAGAAAGCATTTGGGACACTAAACTAAACTATACTACAACTACTAGTCTAAGACTACAGGATTAGTAAAGCTGGATTAGCTGGCACTGAACCCCATGCTGAGTTACACAGCAGTGATGTCACCAGTGTGCCCTGGTTGTGTGCAGACATACACTCTTTTACATTTATTAATTTTCCTTCAAAATTGATGAGTTATTCGAAAGAGATGGCCTCATTAGGATTTAAAACCACAGAAACCAAGATCCATGCTTAAAACGATAATTGTTGAACGGGCATTATTTCTCATTATAATTATTGTTTCTACCTTTTCTTGGCAGCCATATAGCCCCCATATTTAAAAGGTAAACTGTACTGGGAAGCTACAGAAACATAATATTCACAAGAAATAGTATGGAAGAGCTTTACCATATTGCTAGAAGCAAATACATGCCATTCTAGTGAAAAATTAGCCAAAATCTGTCGATACTGGCCGCCATCTTGGAATTTGGCCGCCATATTAAATTTTTGCGTGGCCAGCGCCCTTTTCTGATAGAGGGAACTTTAAAGAGCACTTGTGCAAAATTTCATGCTTGTTTCACTATCTGAACGATTCTTATGAAATATGCAATTATCTGCTGCACTATGTAGGCATTACTTAAGGTTATTTGCAGAGTCCTTCCGGCCCCTAGCTGTAACCCCTTTCATTCCTTTTACCGTAACTGCGTTCATATTCTCTTACTTCCATGTTACTTTCCATCCTTTCCGAACAATTGATTCATAATGCAACTGCGAGATTTTCCTCTTGTCACAACTTTTAGACCTTTTACTATCAATTTCCGCCTATTTCAGCGCTGAATGACCTAATAGGTCTCAGCGCTTGGCCTCTGGCGTAAATTCTAAATTCCATCCTATTCTTTCTATCCCGACCATCCTACCTGATGAGCTAATATGTCATGCCATCAGCCTTTTCGGCGACCCTAATGCAGGACGCAATTCTGACTCGAAGTGCGAAAAGTCCCCACGGGGGCTGGGGCCACCGGTGAGGTAATCCCCCAAACCCTGAGCCATGGAGTCGTTCCTCAGGTAATCCCCAGGTTAACCGATATGTACACAGACCATGAATTCGTCTGTCACTCTAACCGTTGGGTCTTAATGGCGAGGAGAATGTGGCGATTACAGTAGTTATAGTAGATATTTAGTTGTTAGTATTGGTCATCGACCGACTCCCGTCTCTGTACATAATTGCTCTTTATATTTTTATTTTATATGTAATGAATGATCAGTCACGTATTTGATATCAGATATTAAGTTAGGATACCATGTACATTTGGTCAGTATCACCGAATTCTTAGCAAAAGCCTCTTTGAAATCACGTGATTCATGGTAAGTTTAAAAGCAAGAACCACTCCCATAAGTAGTGTAGTCTGAGTCATGAAAACTATGAATGCTTATTTTAACTTTAAAATGAATGCTGTGCTTCGTCTCAAGCCGAATATGTTATGCCCTTATCCTGCAAGGTTACACACACACACACACACACACACACACACACACACACACACACACACACACACACACACACATATATATATATATATATATATATATATATATATATATATATATATATATATATATATGTGTGTGTGTGTGTGTGTGTGTGTGTAAAATGTGTGTAAATTTTTGCATTGTCATAGACTTATATCAGATAGTTGAGTAGCAAGCCTAGCAGTCGGTGAGTATTGTTGCCACGCCAGTCATCAGTTTGGTTTTACAGAGTCAATAAAGATTAACAAGCCTGGGGCTAAATTACTTGCTTTCCTTCTTTATTTAGTTGTTGAGTGGGAATAACGATAGGACTGTGTAAATAAAAGATGATACAAAATGATTAAGATTCGAGTCGGGACAAATTCACATTTTTAAGAAGAAAACTCCCTAGAAATGAAATCCAGACTGTTATAAGAATATATCATGACCTCGTGATAATCCCTACCGAATAACAATCACCTGTGATTATATGAAATTCCCCGTGTAGCATTACTCTCTAAGTATATTTTCATGTATTGTTTTACGTCAGCGCAAATTTCCATGTCAAAAGAAGAAAGAAATACAAAAAATGAGGTGGGTCAGAGAGGACAGCCTTCATCTCGGAATGAATCGGACCCCCTCCCCCCTACCCTAGATCCCCAACAGTGGACAGAGGCCCCACCCGGTGACCTCCTTGAGGACCTCCCCATAGTGGTCCCTCCTCCTCTTCTAGGCCTCCTAATCTGCACAGTCCATTTGCGGGGAACTTTGTAACGGGATATTCAGTCTCCTCTGGGGCCTCATTTACATGCTGCCTCCATTCGCAAAAACCACCTGCGTTCTCTTGAGAGAAAAAGAATTGCAGGGTTTGCACGAAATTTTACCACACGCGTTTTGCCACCACTTATAATGGCATTATGGTGTCGTAACAGTCACTTCTCTGGGTCACGTGTGGATGTTTTTTCCGAGCCTTAATTTATGGACACACACATTTATATATACTGTATATGAAAGGTTGAGTGCTTTCCATTTGTCGTAAGAGTGGAATTGCATGATTACATCCGCAGATGTTAATGTGTAGGAAATTATCAATACCCTTGTAAGGATGAAATGAATTTGAATTAAGAAAATTATTTTTACTTTTCACCTGTCTCAGTACTACTGTGACTAGAAGTTTAGACGCAGAATTTCTGATTGCCTTATTTAGTAATGTTTAACTCTTGCTTAACCTCGTTTTAATGAGTATAAACGTCCTTCATAATAAGCATCGTTGGAAATAAAACATTATTTTTGCTTATCCTGTGATTCGGTATCGAAGCCAGACTGGGATTTACAACGATAATGGTTTTCGTCTCAGCCTCAGAAATGAAGAGAGAGAGAGAGAGAGAGAGAGAGAGAGAGAGAGAGAGAGAGAGAGAGAACTCAACGCGTGGTACAGTTGTTAAACGTACCTGCGTAACTAGGACCATCTGTTACCAAGTTCATGCTCCAGACCTTACGAGAAGACTCCTCTAAGACTCCTCTAAACCAACCGATGTTGTGTGACGCTCCTGCGAAAATCTAAATTACCTGAGCTCAAGATCGCAAGCAAATGGCCGATGAATCGGTGCAATGAAGGGACACTGAAAATTGTAGTCTATCTTTTTAGAATAGTTAGGAAACCCTTGAAAACTGTAAATTCACCCTAACTTAAGAACGTTATTTAAACAGTCTTTCGGTAAACGAAATTTTGATATAGTTAACATTTATTTTCTTTTCTTGTTCGTGAAACTTGAAAAAGGCCAATTTTTTTTTATTATTTTTGTGTTTACTTGTCTTCTTCGCCCACCAAATTATTAATGTCTCTCAACTTTCAGTGATCGTTAATCTATTCACTTGTGTATTGGACTTTCTCTTTATGCTTTTCACCAAACTTTCAGTGAAATCAATTGTCTCTCTCCATCTTTTCACTTGGTCACTTTCTCGGAAATGAGCCCCGCTGACAATTAATGCTTTCGTTAGAAGTGAGGTTGCTAAGAGACCACAAATTGGTGTTTGCATTGTAAACAATGGCTGTTCTGCTAAATACCGTATTCATTACGGGATACTGTCCAACAAAACCACAATGAACAATGCTGAGGTATGTATATATATATATATATATATATATATATATATATATATATATATATATATATATATATATATATATATATATAATCAGTTAACCACCTTCTTACATCTATATTTATGCTGTGAAATTGCTTGTAATACCGCGTTCTTACTTAACTGATGAAATTCTAGTAATTATAAGTTAGCTTAGCAGGTTTTGAATAAAATATACAGTATACAAAATAATAAATGTACAGTGGAAAGGAGTTAACTAAATTTCAGTGTCTTCCACCTTACGTATTGCCCTCAGTCTTATTTAACAGTCCTTTTAATGTGTGTAACCATATTAAACATTTCCCACAGGAAAACATACGAAACATGGGATAGTCTTTCGTTTGAACGGTCGTGGCAGTGCCACAAGTTATGTCCAACGAAATTTGAATTCCAAAGGAAGCTTATTCAGGGAGAATATATACTAACTCTTACAAAGAGTAGTCTTTGTGTTGGTAATTATTTCCCTCGTTCAAAGAGTAATTCAAGATAAAAAGTCTAATTCTACAAGGATAATTCAAGATAAGTGGTCTAATTCTACAGGCGCTGAAACATTAGTCCAAACTCCCCTTACTCGGGGAGGAAATTTGCAAAATAATTATTCCATATGATTAAGTAAGTTGTCGTTGCGTTCACGAAATGAAAATAGGGACAGGTAAACCTTAACTTGTAATTGACTATATATATATATATATATATATATATATATATATATATATATATATATATATATATATATATATATATATATATAAAGAGAGATAGAAACTGATATCCGATGTCCTCTTCAGATCTTATAAAAACTTGTTTCTCAATGACCCGGTTGTGGTATATGAACGCGCAGATGACGTCCACTTTGAATTAGGCCTATTACGATTTCAGTTACGCTAACCAGTTGACTTTCCAACAGGAAAGCTCACCCACGAAGAAATAAAATCTCTTTCACGTTACAGAGCTCATCTCTTCTTCCCACATTTAAGACCATAGAAAGCTATCGCCAATGCCACTAATAACAGCAGGAGCGCTGTCTGAGTTGTTTCATCTCCCCACCAACGCGGGGAGCCCTAAGTCACGTTTTGGTCATTTTTGCCGCAAGAAACTGGACTGGGATTTTCTCGATTTGGGTCGTAATATCACAAGTATGGTTGGATGGTTAAGGCATTTACAAAGCGTTCAAAGTGTCTGTCATGATATAAATTGAGAAGATATTAAAGAGGAAAAGGTCGGTCTAAAAACGCCCGGTCCAAAAACGCCTGTCATAGTATAGATAGAGATGATATTTAAGAGGAAAAATTCGGCCTAGAAAAGGGCGGTCATAAAATACAGATGATATTAACTACGCCAATGAGCCTCCAACATATATTTCTCTATACCGAGGACCTCCTGGTTGCCATAATAAAGCAAAAAGGAAATATATATTTCTATTCGGAATCCCTTGCCATGTTTAGTGCCAGTATTTCTCTCCTTCACGTAAATTTTGGAGAAATTTGTTAAAAACGAAATTTTCATGATTTTCCCATCGTTATTTTCATCGAAACTTACATATTGAAGATGTGAGAGGCAAAATTTCCTTTTAAAAAGTTTGAGAAGTTTACTTAACAGCTTGAAAGCCAGAACGGCTCTCTCTATCAGTACAAAGTAAATCTACAACACTCCGGTTGATTGCGCGCATAAAGCAAAAGAAAAAAATACAAAATGTATGTATTATATTTATATGCATATATATTACATATATATATATATATATATATATATATATATTATTATATATATATATATATATATATATATTATTTCTGTTATTTTTATCTATTTTCTACAAGGGAAATAGAACAATGAGCAGTTTCTGTTTTCAGCTTGATATCGGACGATGAGTTCTGATTCTTTAAAAACAAGTTCACACCAATGAGGTGCTTGTTCCAGTTCTGGTCAAGATAAGTTTTTACGGTGTTTAACGTTAACGTTTACATTGTCAGGGTCTAGAAACCCGTAAAGTCTCCTACTTAACGTCAGGACGCTTGTCATAATAGCTGTGGTTGGGTGTTCGTCCACATCGTTACAATGCACGCATGCTCGTCGAGTTAACACTTTGAACAGGATCAAGGTTCATTCCCTCGAGCGACATGGCTGGTCTAAGCGGTTGGCATACTCTGAAAAAAGGCTATGTGATGAAACGCACATCGACTTTCACAGCTGTGTCTAGGGTAAGGTGCGACACGAATGCCACGAAGACTGCTTTTATGGGTCGCTGCATCTGGTAGATACAGGCTTTAGTAAATTCCGTGTGGTTCATTATGGTTAAAATGTAGTCGAAATCGTGCTCTAGACCGTGGTCAAAGTTTTACTTGATTAAAGTAGGCTACATGCTGTAACTGAATGGTATTCCTTGCCACGTAATCAACAACTGCAGCGTTACACAAGTTGAATAAAATCTCCAACTGATTGTTAATATTCATTTCTGATAATCTATACTAGAGTTCATTCAGTTCGTGTCAGATTAATTATGACCAGAGAGTTAAAAAGTCTAACGTTGAAATTGCGTAATCGATACACAACACATACATCTATACATTATATATATATTATATATAAAGTAAATATATGTATATATACAAGTACACATATATGTATATAAGTATATACATACATACATATATATATATATATATATATATATATATATACATATACATACACACACACACACGTCGACATTATTTCCCTTAACACCAAGTAGGTCCTGAGAAAACATCACGATGATTACTATCACAGTCATGCTTAATCTGCTGAATGATGAATGAACCCGATGTGCAGAAAACTTTTTCATCATTAATTGTTTCATACACCTACACTTGAATCTTACCAGGAGCGTGTCGAACCTCTTACACACTCTGTCTATCAAGGCCCTTACTTTCTATGCTTCTTTCACTCCATCGGTCCATATCTTGCTAGGTCTTCCTCTCCTCTTTGCTCCTAATAATTGCGAATTATGCACTGTTTGCGCTCAACCATCATCTTCATTTCTTTTCACACGACCAGACGTTCTGAAAACACTGACCAGTTCTTTCTGTACACTAGCTTGTTTATCATTTCTAATTATTTCCGTATTTCGATATACAGTAGAGTAAAACAACTGTTGAATAGCCTGAATCTGACCAGTAGTGGAGTGATTCCCTTTAGGAATCCAACAACCCCTCCCTGGAAGTTTCCAGTAGTCTCTTTCTGTCATTATTTTACAGGCTTTAAGAGAAATATGGCAGAGGAAGAAATTCGATCCATTTTCTTAGAACATTCAGAATGTCATCGAAATAGTAATTTTATATTCACAGATGTTTGGATTTGGAGTACATTCTAATGTTTTTAATTGCAGGGGTACACTTTCTAGAGGCATCAAATTTTACAGCAGAGCTGTATACGATTTTAACTGCTGTTGAAAAAATAGCTACAATGGAAGATGACAATTTTACAATTTTTAGTGATGCAAAAAGGGTTTACAGGCTTCAGTACATTTTAATCCAACCAACCCTTTAGTTTTAAAGATTCTAGAGTGGCTTGTGATCTTTGAGCGCAGAGGCATCAGAGTGGAATTTTGCTGGGTTCCAGCACATGTTAGTGTGCCTGGAAATGAAGAGGCTGATAAATTTGCAAAAACAGCTGCAGCAGAACTACATTCAAGGAGATAGCCTAACCAAAATTACACAGTGATTTCTGGCCGAATATCAGGTGGTGTCTTTGTGATATTTGGCAACACCGTTGGGACTCTGTAGACCAGAACAAGATGAGAGAGATCAAAAGTGTCATATCTCCTTGGAAGTATAACTTTATGCCCCGAAGATGGGAAACTGCCCTCTGTCGTCTTCGCATTGGCCATATTCGTTTAACACATGAGTTTTTAACGACGGGCAGGCCTTGCCCATACTGTGAGGACTGCTTAGTCCCCTTGACTGTAAAGCATTTGTTGGTCGAATGCCCTGTCTTGGGGTTTAAGAGTCCGATACCTCTCTGAAGCTCGGGGTGGGGATGGCGGGTGCATCCTTGCCAAGATCCTTGGAGAGGATGTGATGTATGATGCTAGTGGCATTTTTAAATATATTTTAGAAGCTGGAGTTTTACATAAGATATAATTTTATTTCCTACAAGTTTTAATTATATTATAAATATACTACAATATGTAGTCCTTTAATTAACATCGGCGTCAATGACCACAGAAGTCACGACGCCTGATAACTTAAAATCATTCATTCACCATTTCATAACTTAATCTAAGTTCACCATGCAATTACTTCGTCTCAGCTACTTCAAGCATTTTTCTTTAATTGGCATTCAGCGTCCACACTTCACACCCATGAAGGAGAAATGTCTCAGCAGTCCCCTCACACATTTGCAATTTGAGTCCGATAGACACTCCTAAATCTTCTCCCCAATCTCTGCACCCACCCCGCTACCTTCTTCTGTGACACACCTCATATCATACCTTCATCTGTTTTATTTACTCCCAAATGCATGTACATGTCAGCCACTTCCAGTCTTCTACCATCCATATCAACATTACTCCATCTCCTTGGTTTCAATAAAACCTTACTTTTCCTCACATTTACTCTCAACTTTCTCTTCTTTCAAACAACTTCAAGCTTCCATTAGTTTCTGCAGTTTCTATTAACTATCCTTAAAAAGTGCTCTTATCATCAGCTAACATCAGTTATTCCCACACACCATTCATGATTTTTTTTTATCTCACAGCTTTGCATCTATGTCCAGTTCTTCATTTGATTTCTCGAGTTCTTATATTTCATTAAGATATTGAACATAATGCACCCTTGTCTTAGACAAATAAAAAGAAAAAGTCAGTTTTCTGTCGACATATTTTTACACACGCTTTGCGTACATCGTAACTTGAATCGCTCTCACCAACTTGGCTCTTATTCTATGTCCTCAAACTCTCCTCATCTGTCAGTTCTGTTATAAGCTTTTTTGTAAGTCCATATATGCCACCACATTCAGATTTTCCCTTTTACCTTCAGTCTCACACAACTGTTTCATAACAAACATTTGATCCAAATACAATTTTCCATTTTTTGAACCCACTCTGTTCTTCCCCTTGTAAATTTTTCAGTCACCTGCCTTCCCCAATCAAAAGCGTATCATATAACGTTGTAACTATATAAAGTAAGGTTATTCCCTATAATTTTGATATATATTTTATCAAACATCTTTTCCTATATATTCCATCATACATTTTTTTTCTCCATAGAAGGGCCGTTAGTGTCAGTATGTGTTAATCTTCCGGTTCTTATAGCAATTCTTTTGGATAAGGTTACTAGCCACATGCCCTTTACATTTTTGGTTGCATCCATCTCAGTCGTCTAATTACCATGTACATAATTCACTGCTTACTTCATCTGAAGCACAATGGGATTTTAGCTGAACGTGCCACCTGCCTGTCATCGCTCAAGAGTTGAATTAATAAATAATTAAATATATATATATATATATATATATATATATATATATATATATATATATATATCTATATATATATATATATATATATATATATATATATATATATATATATATAAATGTATATATGAATGTATTTATGTATAGACATGTATTAGTATAAAGGGTTGACCCCATTTGTTATCTCTTTTTCATCAACATTCTCGCCTTCACCTGTCTTTGAATAACATTGAAGAAATGCCGACTAACATAGCTGTGAGGAAATAAATTCTTGTTATGTTCCGACGCTATTCGTCTCTTTGACGGACAGAACTGAAATTTAGACAGATAATACTTTAACGTTTCAAATTGGTGCTCATAGTTACCAGATTAAGTGACTTAGTGTAAGGATACTATGTAGCCTACGCAAAGCACCTGTGCCGAGACTAATGGTCAGTAAATCAGTGTATCAGCCACCTGTGTTTACTTTCTCTGCCTTTTGCTTGTTACAGAAAAATGGGGACGTCTGTCTAGACGAATCGACTGAGAACGGAAGTTTGTTTATGTGACAGTGATCCAGCGGAGGTTAGGCTCCCGGCGCTCGATGCGTGACAAAAGCTGCGAAACTTCACCTCGACCGACTTCGTCCTCGGCTTTGCGTTCGATCGATCCGATCAATTCACACAGAGCAGTGTGAGAACCGACACCATCATCATTTCAGCTGTGCTTTTATCATTTCTTTGGTTATCTCGGTTGTAAGAATAATAATAAGAATGCAGCTTCGTGGCGCTGTCACGTCGTTAAGGTAACGAGATGAAATTGAAGGCAGAGTGCGTGTGTCACACTTGCTTGACAACGCAAATGCACAGACAGCCCCTACTTATCCGTCGGGATTCGTGATGTTGGTCGACCCCGCCCTACACACCTCCACCCTCCATTAAAGCAATGCCTCCGCACCAAAATCCCCCACCTCACCCCACCCCAACTCCAATCGCCCAATAACTTCTTAGCCTATATAAGAATCTCGCTGTCCAAAATCTTTGACATAACTGACTCCTTCACCCCTTGGTCTACTTTGTGACCCCGTGCCGCTCGCAGCAAACCTCTCAGGCCTGTTGCAAGTAAAGATGCAAGGACGTCAAGAATACACTCAAACCTACTCTTTTATGCGAGCTAGAGACCGGTATTAGGGAGTGATTTTACGTCCCACTGACACTAGTGTGTCCTATTTACAAGTACCAGGTTGATCTTCCATATACAGTTAAACCTGTTGAGCTGAACCATTCCATACCTAGGCTGAAATGTGCAGCAGATGATTGATGTTCATTATTTGTTCGCAAGAGCTTTCTTCAATTTTCACCTGATTGTTTTGGGCCATGGCTTGCTGTTCGCTCTTTTTCGTGCATTATCATCACCACGAGAAAAGTTATGTAACCAGATACAGTATTCCTTTAATTTTCAGTCTCATTTTTGAGTCTGTATTTTCTTCGTGTTTTTCTTCCTTTCACCGGGCCTGGGCTAGATAAGGACATTTCGTTGCCGTTCCCATTGGTTTTTACGTCGAAAAACAAAATCTATTCAGGCGAATGAAGTCGACATCCTGAGCCAGGAACTAGAAATGAAATGAACCCTAAAAAGCTGCGGGGATCCTGAAGAGGACATTCAAACCTCGATAGATTTATTACCAGTTATATATGTATTCTTTTATGTACTGTACTCTGTTATGCACTAAGATGCATATTTCAAATGTTATTTTTCAACTAATTAAGTACAGTTTATGTCTTATTCATTTCCCGTCAGGGTATGGAGCATATGACGAGTGCATTAGCACTTGCACAGTTCTTATCTCCTGATTTATCGCTTTTATTGCCATTATATTAGTCAGAAACAAAAATACCGGATATGACCTTTTTTTTTTTTTTAAGGAAAAGAAGTAACCCACTAGTGTCGCTAGTTCTCTATAAAGCAAAGGTAAAAAGGGACGGATTTCATAATGTTCACATTAAAGCGAGAAAATCGCTTCGAGCAGGTGTAAGACACCCCCTCCCTTTTTTCTGTAAAAGAAAACTATTGAGATGACTTTGTCTGCCCGTCCGCCCTCAGATCTTAAAAATTACTGAGGATAGAGGGCTGCAAATTGGTATGTTGATCATCCACCCTCCAATCATCAAATACACCAAATTGCAGCCCTCTAGCCTCAGTAGTTTTTATTTTATTTAAGGTTAAAGTTAGCCATGATAGTGCGTTTGGCACCGTTATAAGTGCCAACAACACAGACCACCACCGGGCCGTGGCTGAGAGTTTCATGCAGCATTATACGCTGTACAGAAAACTCGATTGCGCCGAAGCATCTTCGGCGCATTTTTTACTTTGTTGTTGTTGCTGATGAATTTTGATAAAAGTTACGGAACCGTCGCGGTAGAGAGCAAGCAGGTTAAATGAGAAATTGTAAATGAACTAAAGGTGTTAAAAGTGGAACACAGTATATACGGGGTTATAAGAAAATTTGACTGAATGAATCCCAATTCATTACTTAGGACTGCTTATCGCTGCTGTCGATAGCGTACAGCAGACGTTTGCATTTATTGTATATATGATTCTTTTTTTACTAACGCGTTCTCCGCATCATTGGAAAACATATTGTTTCGCTTCCAAGAGTGAAATTACGTTTCGAATCTTAAGTCATGGTTTATTGTAGTCATATAGCTGAATGATTCAGCTTTTAAAGCACTGATTCAGCATATATATGAAGAAGGTAGTCTCTGTCAGCTTCTTTCTCTTATCAACCGCAAAACACTTAAAAAAAAAAAGACAAAATCGTACTTTGAGAAACTGAACAAGGCCTTCATCTAAAAAGAACGAAAAAGGCTAAGGTAAGCTACTAGTGCAAAGTCATCTCGACCTAAGTAGTATTATACGGAGAACCAACTGAATCATCCACGGATTCCTCCAGAATTAACAGCTGTATTCGTGATTTTTTGTGTGGTAGCTGGATTGTAGATAGATTATCAACACACACACACACACACACACACACACACACACACACACACATATATATATATATATATATATATATATATATATATATATATATATATATATATATATATATATATATATATACCTACACTGTAAATGTGAGTAATGCAAATCTCTCATGTATCTATACGTCTGTATATACATATATATATTATAAATATTATATATATATATATATATATGTATGTGTGTGTATACACACTATGGAAATGTGTGTAATGCAAACCTATCATGTATCTATACGTCTTTATATATATATATATATATATATATATATATATATATATATATATATATATATATATATATATATTACATATTCCATTTGAGCCATTTTGCCCAGCATTCCTGAAAAATGGTAGGGCGACAGACAATTACAAAACAAAATGCGGAAAAGAAAGTCTGAAACAGTTTAGACAGCTGAAAGAAAACGCCTTCCAGAGGGTGTTTCATGACACACGTACCAATGGTCGACCTAGATTTTTACAGGCAGTGAAGCTTATCCTCACGGAATCATGAATATCCTCGTAATTAATCAATAGAGAGAGAGAGAGAGAGAGAGAGAGAGAGAGAGAGAGAGAGAGAGAGAGAGAGAGAGAGAGAGAGAGAGGGGTTGGCGTTAATGATAAGACTTGGAACTTAAGGAGTATCTAAATTCACTTCCCCTTCTCAAGAATGCTTTCACTCAAACTGTTGATATTTATACCTTTAAAAACAACCACAAGGATCAAGTTTCATGAAAGATCTTGTTTTTCATTACATTGCCATTTTCATTTGCCTTCCGGAAAGCTGTGTAAACAATTCTAAGTGAATAAATGAGTAGGTGGATTCCTTTGACAGTCAGAATTAAGAGTTTTTTTAGAGCTCCTGTGCAAATACTAATTTAGCCTCACACCGATCACAAACTAATTAACTCAAAGTTAACTTTCCATTGGCCGTCCACGTCATACTCTACTGCATTTAGCGACCACGCATTGCTCATCCATTTCAATTGACGAGTGCCATAAATTTCGGCTTCCATCGCTATCTTATCGCTAGGTCACCTCATTCACTGTAGTGCGTTCTATCGATCCAGCTGCATGCATTTGGTGGTGAAGGTGTCGCTGCTGACATTACTGCTTTTCTTTTTATTTATGTGAATAATGAATGTTGTGCCGTACTTTCCTCAGAAGAAGAAGATTTTTAATAGAGGGAAGGTTGGGAAGAGGGAAGAAGATAAGCAAGGACATTTAGGGAGAAAAAGAAGTGTTCTACAAGGAATTGAATGAGGGGAGAAAAGTTTATGAGCTAAAGGGCCGTAGAACAAAAGATGCAAATACAGAGATGCTGTTTGTAGAGAATGCAGTTGTTGGTTGACGGAGTATTTTGAAGGTTTGGTGAATGTGGAAAATAACGGAAGTATATCATACACCTATAAGAGGTGAATGTAAGTTAGAAAATACGTGTGGAAATGATTGCTGAGGATGTAAGGAAGGCATTAAGAGGGAAAATTTGAGAGCAATTATGAGGATGATTAAAATTATGAGGGTGAATGGCAATTGAAGAAGAAGCAGTGAATGTTAATATTGATGGTGGGAAAATGGAAGCAGTTAATCATAGTCTGGATGTAAAAATACCGGGTGATAGTAAGATGAGAGAAGAGGTGAGTCACAGAATACAGAAGCAGGATATGCGCAAAAAAAGAGAGGAAAGTTATGGTGTCCATGGAAGTCAAGGTTGGATGTATGATGGAATTGCAGAGCCAGCTGTCCTTTGTAGAAGTAAAGCTTGATTTTAGAATATGAATGAGAGAAAAAGAGATTGACGCTGTAACAATGAATTGTTTACGTATCCTAAGTGGGAAATGATCCAACACATAGAGGTGGTAAAAAGGTTATCATAGGTGAAAGGATGGGTCAGTGCATTATGAGAAGGTTCGGTCATGTGGAAAGAATAAAGGATGAAGGTTGGCGTGCGAGCAAATTTCAAGGTGCTGCTGAGAAGTCTGCTGTATAAGTATATTGGTCAGTTAATGTTGTGGAAGTTTTCTGCACGGGGATTCATTCATGATTCAAAAGTTAAAGTATGAAAATGACGTTGATCATTGACTTGTCTTTTTTTCAAGATCTACACCTTTTAAAGGAAATGGATTAATACTAATTACATGTATGTATATATATATATATATATATATATATATATATATATATATATATATATATACACACTACACACACACACACACACACACACACACACACACACATATATATATATATATATATATATATATATATATATATATATATATATATATAATGTGTGTGTGTGTGAATTTTATTACATCACCGTGACATTTTCTTATTCACGAACTTTAAGCTACAAATGTTTAATGTCGAATTCACTCTATTTCTGGAGTATCACCGAAGAGGAGTTATTACTGATAAACGATTCGGTACCTAGGAGACTCGAACTCCCGGCAGTACGTATCGACCACTTTCAGTCGACGTCGATAACCATTCGGTTGTTAGAGAGGTATAAGTGATATATATAGCCTACATATTTATAAATATATAAAATATATATATATATATATATATATATATTATATATATATATATATATATATATATATATATATATATATATATATATATATATATATATATATATATATATATATCACTAAGCTGTCTATAACTCCCAGTAGTAAAATCTTGCAAAAATGCCAACTAACTGGCAAGATAAAATGTGTACCTAAACCTCACTGAAGCACCAGAATATGACTTCATTAACATTCTGCTCGTGTTATCTGTCAACAGAGGCCCGCTTGAGGACTGCTTTCGCCTGGCTCAGAAAAATAAGAGGCATTATCCATGAATTCAGTCATTCGTCAGCAGTGTCACGCTGTCATTCATACACCATGTGCATCCTTATCTCTTTGCGAAAAAATCGCTGTAGAAAAAGCGTTGAGAGAGATCTCTTAAAATCAGGAATGTTATGTCGTTGATACTTAATGCATACAAAAGGGCTCTTATTATTATTACTATTATTAAGTTTATTGCTAAGAAATTCACAGTCTCGTGAAAAACAATCTGTGTAATAAAAATCCACAATTATATAGTAAACTATATTATTTTACATAGTAATGTAGTTTACTATATTATTGTGGATTTTTATTACATACATTATTATTATTATTATTATTATTATTATTATTATTATTATTATTATTATTATTATTATTATTATTATTATTATTATTATTCAGAAGATGGGCCCGATTCATATGGAACAAGCCCACAGGGGCCATTGACTTGAAACTCAAGCTTCCAAAGAATATGGTCTTCATTTTAAAGAAATTACATAGGAAATACAGAAGGAAGAGATCATTTACTAGAAAACAAAGGCAAATTAACAAATGAATAAATAATGGAATAGAAAAGGTACAAGATATGAAACTTTATTTTATTGAAAATTGCCTTATATGTAAACTTTATCACATTTCAAATTGCCTTATATAAAATTTAGTATATTTCAAATTGCCTTATATGTATCAATATTGTGCACTCTCGAGTTCAAGATGTTCATATGGACGTTGTCTGTCAGCAAAAATTCTATGTAGATTTGATGAACGGAAAACTGCATTAAAAGCTAAAAAAAAAACGTACCTCCTGAAACCTTTAATCCACTTTGTTTTTCCACCCTTGTAAGCAAAATGTTGCAAAAACAACAATAAAAAGAGCCTGTGAGCGCCGAGTCCCGTCTGTATAGCGAATCTAAAGCTTCACTTCCTGAAGCCTTCCATTCGCCAGTTGCAGAGCAAAGAAGAAATCCTTCATCCCGCGTCATGGGAAGGTTCGTTAAGCGGTGTAATGGGCTCCATTCGCGGAATCCCGCACTCGTGCGTTGACGAAATTAGACAGGAAATGCGCGTTTAGGCGCAACCATAAAGACTGGCAGTATGCGTTCAGTCATCTTCAGTCTAATTCGTATGAACCTGAGTCTGGAAATGAGGTCGATTATTTTGTTTTCGGTACTTAACTTCATTATCAGGTTATGAACGGCAGCGTTCTTTGCGAGTTGATTTATAGAGTTGATGTGGAGCTGGCTTGCTGACAAAAAAGGTATCTCAGTTATCACGACAAATTTCCTGTTGTTGCTGTTGATGTCTCTGTTGCACTGATAATGTTGATAGCTCTGGTACATCCTGAAATCATTATGAGTTATTATATATCTAATGTTCTTTCTCCGAGTTAGAATCATGATTGCTCCTTTTTGTTACAGTGGTTTATATAAATCAGAGACACTCCAAATGCAGGCCATCATTGCCTCTGCTTATGTGATATAATACGTTTCTTAAACTTCATCTCTGATTCTGTTGAGCCGTCATTTGCCTCTCTCAAATGACAGTTGTTTTCCTTAATTATGGTGAGAGCATTGACCAATTATTTGGACAATTGTTATGAATAAAAAATAGAGTATGACTTGACTGGTAACGTTCAGAATTAAGAGATATACCAGGGATGTCATTATATTGACGGAGAATGTTATCGAGATTTCATATGGCGTGGAATGCCATCACAAATGATAATAGAATGTTCAAAATACAAAATGATAAAGCCCATTTACGTAGCCTAGGGACTCAAAAAGGGCATCTTTGATCTTGAGTTCATTCTGCGCATTGGTAAAATTACTGGCTTCATGTCAAATATGCGGCCTATTTCGTATGATTGAAAAGTTATATTCAATATTAAATCTTTATTTGACTTTCAACTTCTAAGTTTAAATGTGACTTTGAGCCCAATCGCAATATGAAGTATCCGTCTCGTATAACTAAGAGCTATGGCTAAGTTCACATTTGAACTTTGATCACAAACTATGACCGTAAACCTGACCTCGACCTCATGGTTCACTGGTGAATTATGCATCCCAAATACAGTGTCCATCACGTATAGATTATTGCCAAGGTTAAATTCATGTTTGACATTTGACCTGCAAGCACGGCTTGACCTCTATCTGCAAATCAGCTTCATTAGTGAAGTATGTCTGCCAAAATGAAATCTGTTTCGTAAAGTTATTAAATTATGTCCCAGGTTAACATGTATTTGACCTTTCACCTTCAAGTATGCCCTTAACCGTACTCTGCAATGTGGCTCTAATAGTGGAGTACTCAGGCCAAATATCAATTCTTAAGTTATAATAAATATTAGATTTCTATTTCATCTGTGACTCCAGTGAAAAGTCAAAAGTTATATTCCTAGCTATTCCAAAATTTGATATATTCTTGGCAGCCACAGGACCACCTTTGATGAAATTTTGTAGAAAATTCTCTTAGTAGGGGAGTAGTGCCTTCAGTGCACCTTGTGCGGTGCACTGTAGGCATTACTTAAGGTTGTTTGCAGCCTCCCTTCGGCCCTTAGCTTCAAGCCGTTTCATTCCTTTTATTATACATCTGTTCATATCTCTTTCTTCCATCTTACTTTCCACCCTCTCCTAACAGTTGATTTACAGTGCAGCTGCGAGTTTTCCTCCTGTTACACCTTTCTGATCATTTTACTGTAAATTTCCGTTTCAGCTCTGAATGATCTCACAGGTTCCAGCGCTTGGCCCTTGGCCTCAATTCTGTATTCTATTCAGTTCTGTAGAAAATTCCACTCACAACTTTCTGCATGATCCTTTTAACATGCAGACAGATAACTGATTAACAAACTTAAACAAAAACAACACTCTGGTCTTAAGTAATAGATTATGCAACTTGACCAAGCGACAGACGCTCAGTGAACAAAGCCAAAAAGAGTCTCATAAGTCGTAGTCAGAAGAGATACCGGCTAGTAGGATATGCTGTTAACCTTTTCTTCTTGCTCACTAAAATAAAGTCTTCCTGTCTGGGTGACTTTGGGAAATCGTTTGTAGTCACACCAGACTGTTAACCAAACTCCCGGCTTAAGACTGCTGCATCCTATAAACGTTTTTCTATCTCTTCATAAAGCCGCTTTATATGTGTTGTTGCTGATGGTGCATCATGTCAAATCTTTAGCTGGCTTTATGTCAGGATAGCATCATCCGTTCCCTTCCCAATGTCTGTTGGTGTTCCTCAGAGTTCCATTCTCTGGTCTCATTTCTTCTATGTCAATAACCTCCTTGAGTTGACCTCTTTTCCTAGTCATGCTTTTGCTAATGACTCAACTCTTCATATTTCTTGTGACTTCCACCTGCCTTCGCTCCACATAAATGGTCTTGTGTGGTTAACAGTATGGCAGTCCCGTGACTTAACGATGTGCGGTGCCTTCAAGACAGGGTTGTTATTTATGTTCTTTCTCCTTTCCATACAATTCTTTGATAGACAAAGGCGGATGTTAACGAAAAAAAACTCTTCTTCTGTCTTGTTTTTCGGTGTTCTAACTAGATCCAAACTTGTTGTGGAAAAATGATAGAGGTCGAATTTCTAAATGTGCTTAACAGAAAAAAAAGATGTATTGTTCGCATGTCGTACCTTCCTTTTTTTTTCCATCCCATTTATCATAGTTTTAGGCTGGAATTATTTGTTTCTGCTAGCAATCTAACTTCTGTTTCCCTCTTTTATTGACAATATTTCTGATAATTATCTGTTAAAATCAAGAAGAGTTCCTTCTATCAGATGGGTGGCCTCGTAACCTCCCCATGGCACATCTTGTCACATTTACACACACACACACACACACACACACACACACACACATATATATATATATATATATATATATATATATATATATATATATATATATA
Source organism: Macrobrachium rosenbergii (assembly GCF_040412425.1). Classification (NCBI taxonomy): domain Eukaryota; kingdom Metazoa; phylum Arthropoda; class Malacostraca; order Decapoda; family Palaemonidae; genus Macrobrachium; species Macrobrachium rosenbergii. The sequence goes on from NC_089790.1 coordinate 27,581,555, forward strand.
TATATATATATATATATATATATATATATATATGTTGTTTTTATAACTTTTAAATCATACGAAAGAGGCTTCGTATTTGGCATGTGTAATCCAGTAATGTTACCAGTGTGCAGAATGAGTTCAGGACTCAGGTTGTACTTACAGTAGAGCTCTTTTTGAATGACTTGGGTACATACACTCACTCACACACTCATGTATTTATGGTGTGTGTACATATTTATGTATGTATGTATTAATACGCCATGCTCTGTGTAATTTCGTAATCTTTTGTGTAAGCATTCTACTTTCTACATTTCGAAGTATTCACTCCTCTGTTCCATTTTCAACTCATTACATAGCAGGGTAGTAAAGACATCGAAACAGTGAAGAAAGAACGAAAGGATATAATTATATTTGTCAGTTCATCTTATCGATTCTATAACAAATAGAAAGAACACACGAACCAAGACATATCATGAACGATCATACATGAAAAATGGAGACTTAAAGTTTGCTAGTATAGTGGGGTAAATTATTAATACTTGCTGATACACACTAGTCATCTGAGTTCTCTGACAGAGGATAATGAACAGCATGAACCAGACAATTCTGCATCCAGACATGTTTCATTAACATGCTCCACGCGCAGATGAAAGGTATTACATCTTCACAGCCCCATAGGGGTGCAGTGCCGTCAGTGCACATCACGCGGTGCACTGTAGGCATTACTTAAGGTTCTTTGCAGCGTCCCTTCGACCCCTAGCTTCAACCCCTTTCATTCCTTTTACTGTGCCTCCATTCATATAATTCTTTCTTCCATCTTGCTATCCACCCTCTCCTAACAATTGTTTCATAGTGCAACTGCTAGGCTTCCCTCTTGTTACACCTTTAAAATCTTTCTACTCTCAATTTCCCTTCCAGCACTGAATGACCTCATAGGTCCCAGCGCTTGGCCTTTGGCCTAAGTTCTATATTCTTCTATATATATATATATACGTCTTCGCAGTGAGGAGTGTGCCGTGCAGAAAAGTCACGTTCATCTTACTTGTGAAATCTTTTTTCATATGAATCGCCCCAAACATAAAAAGAAATAGATTTGCAATGACTAGGAATTTTCTATGCTGGATCATTTTAGAACACTTAATATTCACATGAAACATATATACCAAGCGCAAATGTACATTTTACATACGTACGTTGTGATGCAGTATTTATTATTAACATGAAACCCTTCGTAATGGCGAAGAGTAGAAACTAAAAAAGACAGTAGTCGCTTATGAAGGAATGACTGGCTTGACAATCATTCATACGGTTTTAATGACGAAACTACCTTTGCATTTTGTATTCAGCAGAATATTTCAGAGTAAAGATTTATTGCTAAACTTAGACACTAAAAAGAGTTCTGTAACTTCTGAATGGTTTTTTTCTAGATTAAAAAGGATTTTTAAAGGACATACTAAAACCGGAGGCATTTTCTGACTAAATTTCCTCCAGATGAAGAGAAGACTCCTTATCACACTCATAAGATGATAACTATACAGATTTTTTTCAGTAATTCCAGTCAATAACTTACATTAATTTTAGTCCTCATTTAACCATTCAGTACATTAAAGTTTAGCTGAATTTGACAGATGTATATACATATGAGTTGAGATAAATTAGTGTTCCTATTCTCCTTGGTGCCGTTGTGGGTTAAGTACAACATTAGTTCTCTTAATGATGTGGGCTTAAATCCCGCTCCGAAGGATAAAGTCCTTATTCATATCATTTTGGATCTAGAAGCTTTCAGAGTAAAGCCTTTCCGGAAACACTGGATAATTTTGAAAATACGAGATTGGTACAGCTTTGCAGTGTGTAGCATTAGTACCCTACTGTGACCAATAAGATATATACCTGTATATATATATATATATATATATATATATATATATATATATATATATATATATATATATATATATATATATACTCGTATATACATATACATCCAATGCAGCACAAAGGAACGTGCTTGAGAACATCACAAAATCCACGTAAGAAGGTGAGTGAAAACAGGGTCTATATATATATATATATATATATATATATATATATATATATATATATATATATATATATATATATATATATATATATATATATATAATTATTATATAATTACATATAAGTACATGTGTATATATATATATATCTGTATATAATTATATATATATATATATATATATATATAATTATATATAGTACATATAAGTGTGTGTATATATACTCTGTATATATTATTATATATATATATATATATATATATATATATATATATATATATATATATATATATATATATATATATATATATATATATATATATATATATATATATATATATATATATATATATATATATATATACTGTATATACAGTATATATATTTGCAAAATAATTAAATATTTGTATGAAAATAAATAAAATAAACAGGTATACAACCAAACGGAACGGCCCCAAACAGTTTGAAGACAGGCGAGTGTTAACAAAGAACCTACTGTATAATCACAACAGCCTCAAATTCCTAGTTCGTGGTAGTGGTTCAAGGACGGTTCGCCTGTCACGTATGCAGACATTTGCCTGGATGTTTCTGTTGATATGATAATCATGAAATCTTAAACATGGTCACCAGAATTAAGCTTTGATGATTTTTCCTCCTCATTCATTTGCTTTTGCCCAGAGGCTATCAGCTCAGTGGTCTGGTAAAACTAAGGTATAATTAACTTTTTTCTTCAAAAACAAGTCCAATTTTCATAGCAGGGTGGAAAACTGAATTCTTTCTTTCTCAAGCGAGCAGAACCACAACTCTTTGTAAGTGGTCTCAAGCCCGGGTAAGTCATTTCAATTCTTCGGAATTCATGCAGAAAGTTTCTTTCTGAACAAGCATGGCTGAATATTGAATAGGGTCGATGGCAGAAGCATCCAGAAATTTATAACCAAAGCACAGGTGCACGGTTGAAGTTACTATATACTCGTATTAGCTCCTCATAATTTTAATAGCTCACAGCGGCTGCGACTTTATCCGACGTGACTGCCTTCTTGCATTCAGTATGATATTTATGGTTTCTAAGATGCAGCTTTGCAAACATTAAACTACCACATACGGATGTCTGCTCTAACTCAGAGTTGCTCATAAATACGTAACATGAATAGCGTCGCCAATCTTATCTTCACTAACAGACCAACCAGCATCCTGGACGTATCTCGTAGCGAGTAACATGGACAGAACAAAATTCAAGAAAAAAAAAAAAAAACAAAAAAAAAATTATCAACCTGGAACAACCGAGAAATCTTGGAAACCCGCTGACCAATGGAAAGCTGGTAATTACTGACCGCTTTCACACGAAAAATACTGATCGCACATTGACTTACAAGTAACTTAATCAAGTTCAGTGATTCTTTAGGTTTAACGTGGTAAGAAAATTGGCCAGTCATTTACCAGCTGAACTCTTGCTATTCATCGAGGTTGGTGAGTGTGAGAACGTCTGTGACAATACCTTCATGGGAATGTGATTTTAAAAATTAGTGCATGAGTCTCTAAGACTTTTTTTATTACTAACTGATTTATGGGGAATTTCCCATATCTGTTGTAAATGTTTATCGGTATTTATCCATATTCTAAACAATTCAGTAAACATTCGAAAATAAAAATCGATCACCTTTCTTACCTACCTGCTAAAAAGAACTTCTTTGCGATTTTAATCGAATTAAAGTGATAGGGTATACAAGGCTTCATACCCAGAAGAAATTAAATTAATCTCATCAGTTAAACCTGGATACTTTCATTTAAAAGTCTGTGAAAATAACAGGACTTTATAACTGTACCATGGCTCAATAGTTTTATGCGAAGTCTTTCCACTTCCTTTTAAAGTACGGCAGTCACACACAGACATACCACATCCACAAACGCGGGCCGCACACACACACACACACACAAACACACATATATATATATATATATATATATATATATATATATATATATATATATATATATATATATATATATATATATATATATATATATATATATATATATATATATACATACACGCACATGTGTTCTTGCGCACGCATCAGCAAATGGTGATCGTTCACACCAGCACACAAATATAAATAAATAGATCACTTTTGGTTCTGAAGGTCATTCAGGTTTAAAGGAAGTCACTTCTAACGCGGTGCGCAGAATTACTCACACATTCTGTAAGTTCCCAAAAGACGAGAATTGCGGAAGACGTCTTTTCCTTTGTAGTGAGAGATGAAGACTGACAGACAGGTGGAGGTGGATCCTACTGCCTTTGGCGAACTCGGCACCGCCACTTTCCCGAGGCCTCCCGCGGTGAGAGTTCTAGGACCCTAAGTAATTTCTTTGAACCAGAGAGAGAGAAAGAGAGAGGGCGTTTTATTCATGCTCGCTGTTTATTTACGCCAAGCAACTTCAATTTGACCTGAGGTTCGAGGAAACGTGACAAAATCATGATCTCAGTGACGTCGCTTGTACGGCAAACCGCTATTTGTATTATCTATTTATATTAGTAATATGGCAGTATAAAGACGAATGTTTCACAAAAGTAAAATTTTCTTTAAAGCTGATTATCATTCATTCATTAATTTTTTTGTGTTGGCTTCATGATATTATTCAGTTGCCCTATATATATATATATATATATATATATATATATATATATATATATATATATATATATATATATATATATATATATATATATATATATATGGTACATTAGAGATAAAGGGAAATCCTATCATATCAGCCAAAAAAATTTCTCACTACGTATATACGTACATTTATATATATATATATATATATATATATATATATATATATATATATATATATATATATATATATATATGAATTTTTTCACATGCAAGCTTGACATTTTTCATATTCACGGAATACAAAGCTACAAAGTTCGTTTAATAAATAATTCACTCTACGCTGGAAATAACTTGCACCCAAGGGGAACTGCAAGTAATAAGCGCTTCGTCCGAGGCAGAATTCGATGGCTGTCTAAGTCACTGCCTGTCGTTGATTCTAAAACAGGCTTCTGTTTGAAACCTTTCTTGGAGGAAGCATTTATCACTTATAATTCCCCTTGGGTGTAAGTTATTCCCGAGGTATGGTGAACTGGACATTAAAGGATATTGAAGGCTTTATATATATATATATATATATATATATATATATATATATATATATATATATATATATATATATAATCATGAAGCTACAAATGTCGCTTAATATCAAATTGACGCTACCTCGGGAATATCCCCGATGGGGAATTAACACCGAAGGGGAATTCATAAATGATAAATGGATTGGTACTGCCGGGTCTCGATCCTCGACACAGACACTTATCCAGCAACTCCAGTCGACGGTCTACCTACTGAGCTTCATGATTGTATATAACTCATGGTGTGATAAAAATTTCACATATATATATATATATATATATATATATATATATATATATATATATATATATATATATATATATATATATATATACATATAAAGCCGTTTTCCCAAATGAATAAAGTTATCTAAGAAAAAAACATGAGTGCTCACTGCGCATTCACACTATAACTGCTGTGCCTTGGATAAAGCTTTTGCTCATGAAACTTCTGCAGCATCAGCTACCTGACTTACACTTGGGATTATCGGCTGAACGTAGAAACCTCCCCAAAACCCTGCCTCCCCACTCGCAAGCACAGACGCATACTTCTTTTATTAAGGAACAACAAAGAACAAAATTAATTTTTCTTTGATTCGAAAGTCAGTTAAAGGAAAATAATCTTGATGTGATTACTCACAGTTGATAATTCTTAACTACTACTTTTTCGATCACTGGGTTTTTATTCTTTTGTATTCTGTTCAATCAGAGAAAAAGATTAATATTGCTTCGCATTAAAAGTGAAGATGCGTCCTTTGAATTTTATTGTAAATTGGTAAGTGCTTACTTTACTGGATGGTAATTAAATTTAAAAAGGGGGTCTGAAAAATTTTATTCTTCCGCTACGAGAAAAAAAGGCAGTTTTAACATCATCCTTTTGTTACATAAATTGTCCTCCGGTTATCATTCACAATAAACGAGCGAGGTAAAGACGTCAAAAGGTACAGATTATTTATCGAATCTACAAACTTTAGAATTCTTATCAGGGCTGTTTTGTCACAGTGCGAACCATGTGTATATATTCATTTATGCGTTTAGCCTCCCTATTTTACGGTTTGGTGCAGTTTCATATATCTCGTGGTAATAATGCTGGCCTCTTGGAATATGCAAAGATCTGCTATTTCTCAAGCCTCATTCAAGTTTTCTCATAGCCAAACGTCTTTAAGTATCGGTACTTTAATATAGAGTAACGCTGCATTTATTACTTGAGAACTTAGAAAAGAACAGTGATTGGCTTGTTGAAAAATTGCGTTTAAACCAGCGTGTTATGTATCTTCAGAACTGTTCAGAATCTGCTGAGGTAGGCTAAAAGTGCTTAGGGAAGGAGTCATTATAGGAACAGGCATCTGGGTTGAGAGAAGAGGGCGTAGTTACAGTATGGAGTGCAAGATTTATGTATGTCAGTGTTGACTGGTGATTGCGAAGAGATGTGAAGACTCGCGGAAGATTAAGAATATGGAAGAAAGGGAAGTTGTAAGCTTTTTTAAGTAACGAGGCTTTTGCATGTAATTGTGGTGAAAAACCAATAAAATGGTGTGATGAGTTTGAACATGCATCCCTGGAAAACGTGTGGCTGGTCCCTATAGGTATTGTGAAGTAGATGTTATAAAGGCAGAAGAATAAGAAAGAACGGCAGTGAGAGCTTTGCAAAAGTTGCATAAAAACGTATTTAGACAAGAAATAAAAAGGTATCAAGAGTGTTGTTGAGCCAAGTCTCTTATTAGACTTAACTAATTTATCGATTTAATCATAAGATGTGCCATCACAATGGCAGTGGTCATTTCACGTAAACGAATTGATTGGAGGCATTGATGCAAAAACGGACCTTAGGGTTTTCAGGTAGATTTTACTATTTTTGTTATTACTATAACTCAAATAGAACGAGATAACACCCACAGGATCTAAAAAGATACAAAAACTTTCATTGCAAGAATTACACAGAAAGCTGTAATTTACATAAGCAATGATACAGGTCAAAAACTAAGTCGAGGCGCATGATTCTGTGGAGCATCACCATCTGTTTAGCCGCTACAAAGACATTTCACAGGATAACTTCTTGCATATGGCAGAGTGACAACTTGGCCCCTTAACAGAATGGGAAAAGTTGTGCATTACAGAGCAAGTAGCACGCACTAGCTCTAAAGAAAATAACACCTAATGCCTAGTAAAAGTTCCCTGTTGAGGGACCTTATCAAAAAAGCTAAACAGGATATCTTCCCTCGATGGCTTACACCAACTTTTTCATTTCGAGGGGAAAGGAAGCCGCCAATTTGAGCAATTTTTTCTGCGAGATAAAGATCCCCTGAAGCTGCTGAGAGATACACAGGAGAACAGTGTCCAAAATACTGCAGAACAAAACATCAGTCTGACACGTGTGGC
>NC_089790.1:27596653-27696653 GCF_040412425.1 Macrobrachium rosenbergii
TAGCTTCCGTGCATCCCCTTGCTTATCAAAGATTACGGTCACACCACTGCTTCTTTTTCACTTCCAGTGTGGCTGCGTGGCATGTGATAGATTCGCAATCTGACTGTGTGACTCGGTGCAAATGTTACCTGTTCATTTGCTTGCTTTTGAGCATCGATACACAACAAGAGAGAAAGAAATGAATACCGATACTTGCACTAAATTAGGCTGTGTCGCATTTGGCAAACATATTTGGCATATGATGCACCGGTTATCTGCTTGTTTACGGAGCTGTTATGATGCCCTTTGCTTGCAACTGAATTAGTATAGATTTTCTCTAAGTCTTGCTTGCATTAACTGCGTGATTTACCCAGTATGTTTTGTGAGTTTATAGATTATTTTTTTTTCTTTTGTTGTAAAGGAATAAAAATGCACCGTTCATGAAAGTAATATACGTGTCAGAAGTTACTATAGTAGGTCTTGAGTTCTTGCAACGAACGAATTACCCCCCCCCCCCTCTCTCTCTCTCTCTCTCTCTCTCTCTCTCTCTCTCTCTCTCTCTCTCTCTCTCTCTCTCTCAATTTTATAACCTGTATGATTTATTATTGTTTTTTTCATCATCACCCAGGACCGCTGTTTCTCACGGGAAGAGTATAAAATATACTTCATTAACATATTAACAAACAACGTTTGAGCTAAAATTCTTTTTCTTACTCCCTTTGGCGAAAACATTAATAAAGTTATCACCTTAAGTAATTTCTTTGTAGTTCCAAATGCCTTCGAACGACTGCTTAAAGTAACTACTATAGCAGAGTATCGCCGTACTCTGAATTTTAGTGTAGTATTTAGAAGAAAGTAAACAGTTTGGTACATAGAGTACTATCTGACATGTGTGGTTATGACATAATCAAAAAGATCTCTCATAAAAAATGAGTATATTTGGATACGGGACTCTGGTAAACGTTTGTCATTTTTTAGAGCCTTCGACACATAAATTGTCGTCAGAATATTTTCGCAGTCCAGGGGAAGTATACCGTGCTTGAGTGCCGATAATCAATATTCTCTAGATAACACGGAAGTGGACCTTGCTTGTCACTGGTACTCTCGTCAATCTGTCGGACTCTCTAGTACCTGGTTCTTCTGAGAGTTACGGCGTTGTTGGCCGCCTGGTTGGGGTCACAAGATTGTGAATATAGATGAGCAATAATCATGTGCAATAAAGTGAGAGATTTATGACACTTTAATGAGTAAACAGGCAGTTAACAGAAAACTGTGGGAACGCACAAGCAGTTAATCAAAAGAACAGTGGCCATGAATAACGTTGGTAAGCCAAGAGCTAATCCGCTGACCATAAACGAGAACCACTGATACAAAGCCAGGACCAATACTAAATCAAAACCATGAATTAACAATGAACTAAGAATGGTTCCAGTAAATCTTGATTATAAACCATGACTTTACTCTACACCAAGGTCATATTGTTAACCATACTCACTACCCAGGCAAAGAAAATCAGTTAGTTTTACCACTGTACCAGCCAGCGAAAGAAAAAACCCAATGACCCATAATCATATAGAGACTAATGAAGGAACTAGTTAACTAGTTCATTGAACCAGGGTCTTAGCTCTTGCAGTAAACCAAGGACCAATCCGTTGTAATGTATAACACTAAATCACTGTGAACAATGAGATGTGGAATTTAATGGTAATGACTACGTGAATCGAGAACTGAAAGTAAGCTTAAGACCATTACAGTGAAATATGACCGCTTACGAAATATCAGCTATGCCGCCCTAAGGTTGTCTGTACCTATACTGGTGTTCGTACTTTCATCTGTGCGTTCACATGAATTTTCTGTGCATTTCGATAAGTGACGGTAAAGTCACTGTCTAACATTCCCGCGTATTTTAGAGAAGTTGAATTGTTGAATGTTCGGTTGAGTCGGACTGCTGTGGCAAGTACAGTATATGTCAAAAAATGTAAAATGTCATCTAAAAAGCTATGGATGAATCTGGTCTAAAGTTTTCTAGAGCAGGAATCTTTTGAACCACTTCTTATTAGCACCAAAATCGGTCGAATAGACATTTTCTGCAGTAAGAAGGAAACAACTGTAGTGATCAATTACAGCGTTATTTCTCCCAAACATAAACTCCATCTTCCCGTTACTGAGACCGCATGTGTGAAGATTCAACAAGTAAAAATTGCGGCGAAGTTTCTTTGGCGCAATCGAGTTTTCTGTACAGTGTATAATGCTGTATGAAACTCTCAGCTACAACCCATGAAACTCTCAGCCGCGGCCCATGAAACTTTCAGCCCCGGCCCGATGGTGTCTTGTGGTGTTTGCACCCATAGTGGTGCCAGACGCACGACCATGGCTAACTTTAACCTTAAATAAAATAAAAACTACTCAAGCTAGAGGGCTGCAATTTGGTATGTTTGATGATTGGAGGGTGGATGATCAACATACCAATTGCAGCCCTCTAGCCTCAGCAGTTTTTAAGATCTAAAGGACAAACAAATAGCCGTCTCAATAGTTTTCTTTTACAGAAAACTGAAAAGCTTAGATCAGTGGTCCATCACGCTTTTCAGTATTTGGATGACAACCCACCTTGGAAATAAAAGTGTCTGGTTCGAGAGTCTCACAACCAAGGCAGAAAGGAGCCTGTGGCAATAATGCGTTCTCTACACAGCTGGTCTTCCGGTCAGTGTGGAACTAACTTTGGGACTGGTTTCTGCTTGGATGAGTGGCCACCGATGAATACTAAGCAGTAACATAGTCGTTTCTGGTATTTCGATTAGTGAAGTTGAGCGACTTTGGGTCTGACCAGGGATTGGAGGGGTGACCATCAATGTATTCCAGAAGGCGGTGGTGGTACATAAGCTTCCGTGAACACTGCTGAGATTTTCCGAAGGTAGTAGATCACAGTGAAACCCATAATTGTCAATTGTAGATCTAGTCTTTCCTTAAGAAGGTGTCGGCCTACAAAGCAACAAGCGGCCACTCCCTGAACCCGCGGCCCAAATCCAGGCATTACCAGCTGGGCCAGGTGTTCACTAAGGGGCAGGGAAGCAAATCCATTGGGGTATTTAAATCACATTGGAAAGAAATTACTTTAATGCAAAAAGCATAGATGAGTTTTCGCTCTGATATACCTAATGGCTAATGAAATTATAATGGCTCGAGCTTCGACATCCAAAGTTTCTTGTCTTATATTCCAGCATAGAGACTCTCTCTCTCTCTCTCTCTCTCTCTCTCTCTCTCTCTCTCTCTCTCTCTCTCTCTCTCTCTCTATATATATATATATATATATATATAATATATATATATATATTTTATTTATTTATTTATTTATATTGTATATATGCGTATATATATATATATAAAATATATATAATTTATATATGTATATAATGAAAATATGGCCTCGAGGAAAGAGAAACAGGTGAAGGCAAGGTCTGCCGCCCTCTTACGGCGTTTTCAAAGACTACAAAGAGGCAACTGAAATTTAAAGGGTAAGTAGCCCATTTTAAGTTTGTCTTTCCGTTATTGGAACATTACCAATAATAAAAATAATGAAAATAATAAAAGTTAGTAAGTGAAAAAATAGAAAACGAAGGAAGACATCGAATGGATTCATTTCCTAGCGCGTCAGAGAGAAAATAACGTGATTCGAAATCGCTAGAAAACTATAAGAAAACCGTTATTGAACTTCTTCTTCTTCGACTTTTTATTGCAAGCTTTCTGTACTGTAACGCTTTCCTAGGCAGGCACGCGCGTCATCCCATGACGTATTCCGAGAAGGAAAGTGAGTTACGCTTTATGTCCTTCCCGGATATCTATCATCGGGTTTAATTCCCCGTGGAAATGGACAATGAAAAGTTTCTCTATTTACGGGAATGGGATTCGAGAGTTCGATTTGACACTCTTAGGTGTCTACCGCTGATGGTTCATGAATATGTCAGTAACAAGTAACGGTGTTTTCATTCACTGAAGACATGCAAGATTTATATCAAGAAAGTAGTGATTATTCTGTTGTCTAAGAGACGATTCTCAAGCTGTGTAGCCGTGTTACCTATTTTTCCGAATGATGTAAATGCTGTTCTTTATTACACCCTTGGCTTAATATGAATTATCTTCCATTCGTCTTCCCCCATTAATTTTATTGTTTCATGCTCACCTTCCCCACCAATCTCTCACCCCCCTCCCCCAGTATAAAGGTGTGAATTCGTGTCATTATCAAAATTCAAATTAGAGTTTTCCGATGAAAGTAGGGTAAGGTGAAAATTACTTTTATTTTCGTAATTTCATTTTATTTTTGATATATCCTTTTATCAGAACCTGGTATAAATATTTGATAGTAAAAAAATGCTTGATTCCTTAATGCGTGTGAAACACTCTGAGCTCTTTTTCCTTCGTCGTCTCGCTTTCTTGCTCTTTAATGTCTAATCCGTCATCCTCTTCCTTAGTTCCTCGACCCGGAATTTTTTTTTCCACAGATAATTTTATTTCCCACAGATAATTGAAGCCAACTCTCTCTCTCTCTCTCTCTCTCTCTCTCTCTCTCTCTCTCTCTCTCTCTCTCTCTCTCTCTTCTCCTTTACGCATCATTGGTAGCTAGACCCAGTCATCACTTTCTCCATACACTTCTCACTTACTCATCCCACTGGGCCTCGGGCCTCTCTTAGACCCAGTGCCCTTCTCACTAGATCTCTCATCGTCACTGAGTAGCGCCGTCCCCACCCAGTCATGAGGATCTTCGGAGTCCACGGCATATGTTAGCCTCAGGAAGTTCTTTCCATCGCCGCCTGGGCGTGTCCCCTTGTCTTTCTTCTACCAAAGCCCACCAACTATCATCCGTGCTATTTTGGCTCTCTCCATGCACGCTACATGTTATGCCTAGTGCAGCCTATTGGATCACTTTTTTCTCTACGTGCTCCGTCAAAACTCTTACCTATCAGTTTTATTTGTCATGAAAAGATCTTTTTTTTTTTTATTCACATTTCAAAGCTCTTAACTTTCAACTTCTCCAGATGCTGTATTCTCCCTCTCCACATTAGCCATCTGTTCTTCAAAGATACTTTTATCACGTTTATTTACTTCAAACAATTTTCGCATGACGTATGCTCGGTCAGTATTGTACAGGCCAGTCTTTACTCTCTGTCATACTCCAGGTTTTAAAAAACCTTACATTCTTTGAGAAAGTTCTGCCAAGACAAGACATATCTTTAATTCCCTCTGCTGCGTTTCTGTAGTAGCTGTTCAGTGCACAGGAAACAATTAGTAAGAAAGAAATCGCTTCAGTATTCTTCCTTTCACAGGTTCATGGTGGTCTAAATCTCTGTGAATACCCTTATGCCTACTGTGTCTGACCTACTGTAAATAAAGACTGCAAAACATTATTCACTCTAAGTGTTCTGCCTCTTATTCTTTAGGAAACAAGAGTTGTGCACTCTGTTGGTTGTCGTTCCAATTCGCTGATCACAAAAACGGCCGATAGGTCTACTCCTCCCATCTCGTTCTCTCATGTGCTTTGTTTTATGTCATTTTGTTGAACAGGCCTTTCGAATGGGTGTATAAGTTCAAAGGTTATTCATAAGTTACTCATGTGTTGTGCTTCCTGTTAGATTCTTAAAGACTTTTTTTTTTTAACCCGAACAATCGGGAAATGCAAACTGCCGTTCTTCACGGCAGCCTTTTTCCAAAACTGTGAGTATGTTGTTAAAGATTATATATATATATATATATATATATATATATATATATATATATATATATATATATATATATATATTTATATATATATATACTGTATATATATAAGAATTTTTATCACATCACCGTGATTCATACACAAGCATTAAGCTACAGATGTCATTTAATATATATATATATATATATATATATATATATATATATATATATATATATATATATATATATATATATATATATATATATATATATATATGATACACTCACAATGAAGATGAAGGAGAAACCAGAGGAAAAGGAAATAGAGTTCTTAATTTGTCCCAACAGTTTCGCCCTCCATCAGGCCTCTTCCGGGGAACTTTATAAAGTTCCCCGGAAGAGGCCTGATGGAGGGCGAAACTGTTGGGACAAATTAAGAACTCTATTTCCTTTTCCTCTGGTTTCTCCTTCATCTTCATTGTGGAGTGCATCGTAATATTTTATCTTCGTGATTGAGAAGAATACAACTAAATATATATATATATATATATATATATATATATATATATATATATATATATATATATATATATATAGATGTGTGTGTATGTACAGTATACATATCTGGGTGTGTGTAACTTTGTACTACCTTCACCGTCACCATTTTCTATTAATTACATTATCTAGGACAATACTGTCAACTGTCTGGAAGTGCTTTTTTCTGTATCTCATAATTTCCAAATTTCTTATTATATTTCCTATTAATATTTCTATTCACCTTCCAGCCATCCGGTGTCCTGCAAAATCATTAACTGTGCTTCTCTTCCGTTTGTCACTTTTGACATGTATGTATAAGTGTATATACACTTTTACGTTCCCTAATATGCAGAATTCTAAGTCATGATAGTTATACTCCTTTGTGTCCCACTCATTACCCTGTTAGATTTACATTAATAAAGAACTAGAATAAATGCAAAGTATAATGACAAGTCTTCGAATCAAGAGCTCTACATTAACATGAAAAAGTGGTTACCTTAATTACTAAAGTGGCAAAGAGAGCAAGAACTTGTTTCATTTCTCTCGCATTCTCCTATCGAGTTCATGGAGCAATGCTTGTGCAGTATAGAATGAACCCCACCCAGTAAATAGCTTTGCATTACGGTAGTTGCTCGTAATTCATGGCATGAAATGCTCTTTGCCTTAGGTGTTCTGAAAGTTCGTAATGAATCCTATATTTGATGGCTTCCCAACACTGGCTGACTTGAAGGGTTGAAAAACACTACATTGGTTATTGAATGCTATGTGCAGCTCTTAAGGCCCTACATTTTAATGGGTGTTATAAGTCTCTAGGAGGAATGTATGATAATAATAACGAGGCCATCCATATTTTTCGAAATGGAGTGTAACTTGGAATGGTCCCTGATTCTATTGTGCAAAGACTTATCTTAGTGTATGGAACATAATCCAACCCCAAAATAAAAATGTTCATGTCAGGCTTGTGGTTAATGACAAATTGGTGGGTGGTACCTCTTACGGTCTCTGAGCTAACTGTTCATCTCTCATTAGATAACTCAGACATCTCTTAGAACAGATGCAGTAGTATTAAGAGACGACGAAAGCTAGTTTTTCTCTATGACCTTTGATGTTCCTATTAGGATGGCATAGATTAATGTAACAAGGAAAAAAACGTTATTATGTTGTCAGAATGAAATGATTCGAGAGTTGAACTGCAACTGAATTTGAGAACGGAAACAAAATTTATGGATCCAATCATGTTTTTACTCTGAAAGGCTTGGGACGTACTCCGATCCCATAAAAGTTAAAGAAAAATATATTTTTCACACACTTCAGAACATTATATTTATTCCAGTTATTGTGGAAAGTGTAATCCGTAGTCAGGCAGACAAGTTACAGGATCTTGCGGTTTGTCCTCGCACTCGTCTGTACTCAGGGCATACATTGATCTCACCCCCTTCATGTGACACTCTTATCAGGGGATTATTTTGGGCTCACAGAACTGGTTCTCCTCGCGAGGAGACACCTCCACATTTTACCGGTCAAATGTTTCTCCTCATTTCGGAGGAGCAAACGTCGGAAATAACTTGAAAATATTGCAGGAAAATGAGGGTTATATAAAGTTAGCGAGTCGTCCTAAATACAGCAAATAAAGTATATATTTTATGACGTTATTCAAAACATCATATCGTCAGGTGAAATTAGCCACTTTTGTAGGGAAGAGAATGGAGAAAGAATTAAAAACAAAAATACATGATTTGAATTGAAAAACAGAGGAATCAAAGGTCAAATTACAGATCTGTGCTCTGATGAAAGTTGAGACTAGAAACAGTTGTCAGTTCCATGCTCATCTATTTGGTATCTTGGAAAAAAAAGCAGAGAGATTCATTTTTTCGTGCATTTTTTCCAGTAGTTTACCACTGTGATTTGATAAAAGATAAAGAACGAGATATTAAAAGAGAGAATGACGCTGCAAACAATGAATTAAAAATAGACAGAAATGTAGTAATATCTTTAATATAATGAACTTTGAAAATGACTAGAAAAAATAATTATTTTATTTACTAAATATTTCCAGCGGTACATTCAAATGCTTAGTATACATAAAAATAAATATGACACGTAACTCTCACCTCTTATCCAGTAATAACTTCGGTGATGCAAATTTTGAAAATAATCGGGAAAATTATGATTTCATTTTCCATACATTGCCCGCGATACAAGCATCGCTCACATACTGCAAAGTTCCCTCAAGTGTACCGATCTGCACATTACGTTCATAATGCTGTTCTTTTTATTTTACCTGAAAATACGATAACGTTTTTGTCGTCTTGAAATCTGCTTAACTGTTCACCTCTTATCCAGTAATGATACTTGAGTGAGGGAAGGGAAGGCGTGGCTAGATTGAATGTAGAAACAAGCTAATGGAAGTACGGCCGTGTTTTTGGCTGATGTATCTGAGACCAATGATAATGACATATAATAATAATAATGAAGATCTGTGAGGCGGAGCAGCTGTTGGCACTGCTAATCGTTATTCACACACACACACACACACACACACATATACACTATATATAGATAGGGGTAACTGAGACATGCATAGGCCTATACCTTCAGCAAGTAGCGTCCCCAACCCCTTCCTGAGCACCAGGTCCAGCTGGCCCAAGGTATAAGCACCTGCTGGCTTGTAAGTCTAACACTTCTCTAGGTAAAGGATAGGTTCACAATCGAAAGTTGTGGCTTTGTTCAAGTGGAGTATCAGGAATCATTGGCAACAAGATGACTGATAAGCTTAAGGCAGTGAGTGCTTTGCCTCCTCAGCTTCAAATCTGGACCCCTGGTGCATGGTTAAAAACAGGCAGAGGGAAGGACCATTGGCCTTGTGAGCTATGAACTACGCTCTACAAGGAACTGGGTATCCTTTAGTGTATTTAGCCAAAGAATCCACCGTGGATTCTGCCACGCAAATGGAAAGGCACAATTTAGAAACGGTCCCCAGTCCCGGGCATATGGGACTGCTGAAAATCTGGTTTATAAATACTAAGGAAACTTGATCATTGCGCCATTGAGATGGACAAATCTGTCAATCAGTATATTCCTAATGCCACCATTGGAAAAACGGTCTGGCTGAAATCCAGGACCGATTGGGATTGCATTATCGAAGCTTGTCAGGCACTTAATATTTCAGATGCTACATCAGATCTTAAGCTCCAGAAGAAGTTAAATGAAATGCTGATGGTTATTTTTATAAGGTATGTCCCTAAAAAAGGTCATCAAACTCAGGACAAAAGACCAGCCATGTCTTGATGATACATGTAGATGAGCTTACCATGACAAACAGACCAAGTTCAACACATGGAGGTGAAATCGTTCAAATGGAAATTGTATCATTTATGTTGAGTCTTTCCGTGCTGCAAATAGAACCTACCATACAGCCGAGAGGAATTACAATAATTCCTTGAAGAGGAAACTTGAAGGAATTATTCATCCTTATCTGTGGTGGACCAAACTGGCATCATCTGTCTTTGGGCCAGGCTCGTCTGCCATTCCACCACTACTGACAGATGATGGTAGATTGGTTACTGGCCCTAGGGAAAAGGCTGAACTGCTTCATCGAGCTTTTGAAGCTAAGCAATCAGCTGAGGCTGTCCCCCTCCCTGAAACTTGTCATCCTGAACCTCTTCTTAAAAGATTTGCATTTCGCTCCAGGGATTTTAAGAAAACTCTAGATAATCGTGATAGCTGGGGTGGAGAAGATCCTGATGGTTTCTTCTCGTCCCTTTGTTTTTAAAAAAGTTTCTTGTGTGTTGTCTCCCAAGATTAGCAGACTATAAGTTTTTATGTCGACGTAGTATCTTTGTGGATGAACGCAAGCTTAGTAATACAATGCCTGTTCCAAAGAATGGCATATCTGCAGACTGCAGTAACTTCAGGCCAATTTCTTTTCTCCCTGTGGTCTCCAAAGTAGCAGAAAAACTTATTTTAAGCCCCTATATAAGTATGTGGAATCTAAAGGATTGTTAGTTGACAGTCAATATGCATATAATAAGCAGTTAGGTAACTGCGATGCTCTTGTAGCCTTGACGTGCCATTTGCAAGAGACCCTTGATATGGGTTTGAGTGCAGAGTAGTTCAAATAGATTTTAGTGTTGCTTTCTGTTTAGTAAATCACAAGACACTTATTTATAAACTTCAGAATCTTGGAGTGGGTGGATATGTTTTAGGTTTACTTCAAGATTTCCATACAGGTAGGCAGCAGCGAGTTGCTGTTAATGGGATCTTTAGGGAACCAAGACCTATTGTGTCTGGAGTTCAACAGCATAGTGTTTTTGGTCAACTGTTGTTTGTAATGTATACAAGTGATATGGTTGTTGGTCTGGAAAGTAAGATTGTTCAGTATGCCGATAATGCAACACTTGTGGGTGTAGTAAAGTCTCCACTCATGAGAAATGAAACTGCACTCAGCCTCTATCGGGACATGGACCGGATCAGTGAATGAAGTAGACGGTGGGGTATGAGGCTGAACTCCAATAAAATGAAAACACTATTGATTAGCAGATCTCGCACAGATTTTCCACCCCATCCTCCTCTTCAGGTGGATGGGACTCTGCTGAATGTACGGAAGGCCTCATATATTTATGGCAGTGATAAAATCAATGCGACCCGATTTAAGTCATTTGTTCTACCTTCACTAGAATACTGTTCTCCAGTGTGGATGTCTGCTTCTGCCAGAGGTTTATCTCTTTTAGATGGAGTGGTTCGTGGTGGTAGGTTCCTGTTTCCTAATATTAACAATTATTATGACTTGGACCATAGACGGTTGGTCTCTTGTTTGTCAATTTCTCATAAGTTGTATTTTTATAGAGGTCTTTCACATTCATAAATGATCCCTGATCGCCTTTTCCTGCCGAGAGCAACCAGATTCGCTGAACAACAACACCAATATGTAGTAAATGTGCCTCGCTGTCGAACTTCTCAGTTCCAGAGGTCCTTTATTCCTAACACCGTTGGACTGTGGAACAGCCTCCCAGAGGATGTGCAAATGGAACTTCAGAAGTTCAAGCAAAGATGCCCTGCATTACTACCCAAATACAGTTTTCCATGTATTTTAATAATTTACTTACATATTTATTTATTTATTTAATTATTTGTTATTTATTTGTTTTTCTAATAACTGATCTCCTCTTTCTCTATTTTCCATACATATATGGTGTTCGAATGAACACTATATTCTTTGGAAGCTTGAATTTCAATTCAATGACCCCTGTGGGCTTGTTCCTATGAATAGGGTTCATATTATGAATAATAATAATAATAATAATAATAATAATAATAATAATAATAATAATAATAATAATAATAATACTAATATCAAAATTGAGTATTATGAGTATTATTACATCCTACACCAGCGAGTGAAATTCACAATGAAGTAAAAACTGTTTATTATTTAGACCTGCAAAATTTTATATATTAGACACCAAAAAGAGATAATTATGAAGTATATTGCGGAAGGGAGGCACTGGAGAGACTGCAAACGAAATGAGATGAAATTTATTGATTTTTGTGCTACAAATAATTTAATTTTTGGCACTTTTTCCAACGAAAGGGCGCACATGAATACGCTTTGACATCTCCGGATGTCAGTCATAGAAACCAAGTAGATACAAGCACTGCTGAGGAGTAGATGTCGGCACTGATCGCCATCATGGCGTCGCCACACTAAAACTGACGATAAAGTCACCCAAGAAAAACGTTGAAAAGTATCTGGGTTTGTTGCAGTGAAGCTTCTTGAAGATTCACATCGAGAGGCTTTTGCAATGTAATGTCGAAATAGATTTGCAGTTATAGAAACCATATCTGAGGAAGGGCAAATAATAAGTAAAGACTGTTTTAACATGAATGTATGCAGTCTGCTGGAAAGGAAGTACATGGATATATGGTAACAAGACAGGTGAGACCTGGAATACAATGAAGAGTAAACTGAAAACCTTTTTATCTTTGCTTGTGACAACATCCCGAGTTGTTGGGCATAAATGTAGTTTTCAAAACACTAGAGATCATTAAAACACACGTGGGACAAAGTAGGGAAATTTCGGATGCAAGATTAAAACAACACAGATATGTAAGATGATGTGACGTGGTACATGGATTGTTTGCTCATATCAGTAGCAGCTATCACGGTGCTGATTAGATATGATCTAAAGAAATTATGTATTGTAGGGACCTTTTTTTGAAGAAATTGTATAGAATCGTGCATTATAAAAAAAAAAGACTGCGATAAAGTATTAAAATAATATCATCCTGGATTTGTATAGAATAAATGAAAAAAGTGGGTTATCGGTGCTACCATTATTTTAGTGTTTTGTTGTCTTTATCTCAGCACGAAGTCCTTTTGTGACTTCTTATTTCCCTTGCACTTGCACCGGAAATCCTTTGAGATGTATGCATACGTGAAAGAGATTGGTTAGAGTCATTTGCCTACTCCAGTGATTTGATATATAAGTACACATGTAAAATGGAATGATCGGATTTCACAAGACACATCTCATTGTACATCATCTCTGGGGCTGTATATCTTCTTCTCTAAGTAAAAAAGAAAGTGTTTCTAAAGTATGTATTTATTGAGCTTAAGAAAAGTTAGGAATGTAAACAACATTAGTCTATGGGGTCTGTTTTAAGTTTTAACATTTCTAATACCGAGAAAGAAGTTGCAATGATGGTAGAAATATAGCTTTCATCCCAAAATATCTAACAATGACGAGAGCATTATTTAGTTCCATAGTTTGCTTAATGAAGATGTTGCTGCTGGTGTTGTTATTGTAAGAATAAGCTGGCCTTATGCCAGCAAGTGCACATACCCTCTTGAGAAGCATGTAACATAAGTGTCAGTGATGAAATTCATACATAACGGGAGAGGGGGAGGCGATGACTGGATGCCAAGCGGTGGGGGGCTGGGGAAGGGGGGTTGGGGAGGGAAGAGTGTTTGGTCGTGTTAGAGGAAAAGGAAGAGAACACATGTCACGTGCTTGATACGTTCCCAGGAGACATTAAATACAATACTGATTTTCCGTTAAGGAACAAATATAAACAAAACCTTGGGTATGTGTTTATCATGTTATTCAGTCTGTTATTTTAAAAGATGACCGATCTTTGGGAAAGGGCGACCAGGTTAAGAAAAATCTATTCACATAATTATAACAGCATTAGAAGTTTGTTGTGTATATCATAATTAATCCTTGTTATCATTATCATCAATAGTACTTCCTACGAAGTGATTTAATGATAATAGATATGAATATTCACAAGTATTTAATTAAAGAAAACCAGGAGGAGCATAGCCAAACTGAGATAAAATTTTTAATAATGTTTAAGAAAATCCAAGTCTTTTTGAGTTTAGCGTAGTTCAAGGTCCGGACCTTTAGTTTAGTTCATATTTACGAAAATTGGGCTGACAAGCCAAGCACTGGGGGCTTTCGGCCGTTCAGACCTTCAGACCGGTTCAAACAGGCGGTTGGAATGGTTGGACAGCAAAAAAGAAATATACATACACAATCACACACATATATATATACAGTATATATATATATATATATATGTTTACGTATGTATGTATGCATGTAGAATCAAAAGCATGCTCTATATCGTATGATTTACATACGAAACCTTTTATTAACGCTATTGTGAATTTATTATATTGCATTATTGTGAATTATAATGTCACATCTCATGTGAAGAGTATAGTACACTTCTCTCTCTCTCTCTCTCTCTCTCTCTCTCTCTCTCTCTCTCTCTCTCTCTCTCTCTCTCTCTCTCATATACGCACACAAACACTCATATGTATATATGTATACATATACATATATGTATATATATGTATGCCATAATACTAACATAAGTGATAAAAGATCCGCAGTAATGTTTGCAAATTAAGGTTACAAAACCTATTTTTCTAAGTTATACATTGATCTCACCCAGGTCCTATGTGCTTTGTCTTGGAGAGGGACGAAGAATGCAGTTTTATTTAAATACTTAATTTTCAGGCATTACTGACCTCCTGTCTCCCTCATATATACATATATATATATATATATATATATATATATATATATATATATATATATATATATATATATATATATATATATATATATATAATGAATTGTGCTGTTATATTTTCCTGTGTGCCATGCTAGAGCGAATAAAGGTTAGTTACGAATGTTGAACTGCCAAGAGAGGTTATTGTCTTTCCTGTAAATCTGTGACATTTACGATTATCTGTAAATGGCCATGCCTTGTGAGGATGATTCTTTTCCTTTGTTGTTGGTAGATAGCTGTCCTTATGACAATACCGGTCCTAGCTTTTTTTTTTTTTTGCAGATTGTACCAACAATCATCTGCATAGTTTTACTTTTTATTAAATGGGAAAAATTATTTAAGAATAAACTGTGAAGAATTTTGCCAGCTTAAAGTATCACTAACCCGTATAACATGAAACCTTATGTACGTATTCGAGAGATATATATTTTAAATATATATTAGTGTTATTCAGTAATTACGAAATGATTAAATCAGCCTCAATAACTCAACAAAGTGCATTGCATTCAGACAACAACAAAAAAGCGAAGCTTTACAAAGCTTTCTGCTCGGGAGGTCTGTATCGAGCGATGACGTCACAGATGACGTCATGAAAATGTCACAGTTTCACATCTCATCACGGGACCTTGAGAAATGACTCATTGCCTTGCGGTGTGTGTGTGTGTGTGTGTGTCTGTGTGTGCACCCAAAATGTTCACAGGGACTTAGCTCACGCTCCGGTCCAAGGCATTATAAGGGCTATTAAGCCTTTCATTTGAAGGCATACAGCATTGGCCTTTTACAGTGATGGTCGGTTTCTTTCTGTTTTTTATCTTGTAAAAAGCTCTTTTAATAGGAGACTAAAAGATGCGCTTGACCAGTAACTAACATAGGAGATTGTAATTTGAAAACATTAAAGGTTCCCTTAGAACTGAATAAGGAAATCGACGAGTCAGTCCTGAAAACAAAAAAGTTCAACGCTGAAAGAAAATTTACATAATCTCATTATCTTCAAATCTCGCATGTTGTCACCAACAGCTGTGGTCAAAGTATATTGTTTAAACGTTCAGTTTCAAAAAAACGTTTCTCCTTTCTCTCACCTCTCACACACATGTATATATATATATGTGTGTGTGTGTGTGTGTATATATATATATATATATATATATATATATATATATATACACACACATAATGATAACCCCTTACAATATCGTTTTATGAGAAACCTTTCTGAGGTTTCAAATGTGTGCATCTATAACTTACACCTTATCTGTGACCCTCCACAAAATAAAGTTTATCAGCTTGGTGGCTTTATCTTATCCTGTGCGGTGTAAACAAGAGCTGCACTTTGACGTATATTGTTTCAAAGAAAGAATAGAAAATAAAGTACTGTCGCATCACATCTAGATCTCTAATCTTTTTTTTCTGTGTGGAGGCAGAGATTTGGGAAGCCAAGTCCCCCTAACGAGAGCGCACACTAAGAAAAAAAAAAAAAAAGAACAGACAACGTTTAACTGGTCGCCATTATTCTTTATGCTTTGCTGGCCTTTATTCCGTAACATGGCTGTCTCCATTGATTCATTTGTGCGGAATGGTGACTCATGATCAGCATGGAAGCTGAGCAACCCCGGTCGGTAGCCAAAGGTCGTAAACCGATCGAAAGTATTGTGCTGTAGGGAACCATGATCCACGTCCAGTGTTGAGGGAGGACGCTCTCTGCCTTTCTAAATTCTGCCCTGATACGTAAACCGAATGTAAGCCAATTACAGCACAAACAAAATTGATTAAAGAAAAACTTAGGGAAATTAAACTGTTAAGATTATAGACTGCATATCACTTGGACAAACTTTTTCAAACATGAATGCAAGCGATTCTAAATATACAGATAGACAACTTTATAGATATTTTTAAAAAAACGCTTCAGTAATATCAACATCTAAAGCAACCATTTTTCATGAAATTATGATGCGAGGAATAGTCTCGATAAGCTGCAGTGGAATTATTTGACGATGACTTAAAGGAAATGACAAACCGAAGGACGTCATTCTCAGGAAGAATCCCATCTATAGTACCACTGTAGAAAAAGAAGAGCCGGGTCTGTATATGATTTAAGGCGTAATTAAAACAAAAGTAAATAAGAGGGGCCGCTTATGGAGAGGGAGAGAGTCGTGTTATTAAATTTACTCTTTGTGTATAACTTCCCCGTAGTTCCGTGTATCCTTGACAGCAACAGAAGTCAGAGCCATCATAATATATTCCTGGTACAATTAGTCTGAACTGTCTCTAGCCTACATGGCTACAGATGAAGCACGTTTAAACCAAGGTTTGATTACACAGAGAGCTTTGAAAGGAGGTATCTAGACATATATTCCACGAGCTAACACCTCGGGGATTTCGCAAGGTTAGGACACGCGAAACAAAGCAATAAACCCAAGGAATATAAAAAATAGGAGCCCCAGGTATCAGCTGACCCTGGTCTGAGTACCATGAGAGAACAGTAACAGAAGGATTGTATAGATGAGATGTAAATGTAGATGGATGGCTGATTTAGATTAAGATGGATTCCTGCCAGCACGAAACTTTTCCTTGATTGTGTAAAGTGTTAAAGGTTATACTGTAAGGAGTTTTGTTTTGGACCCATGGACTCCAGCCAACCAACAGAGAGATGAAATTCAGTGACGTTGGATGAGTTGTCCCAAACAGCAGTAAACTTCATTCTTATGGTTGGTCTGGAGCTTATGTAGTGCACATGAATGCGAGAATGCTTCTAAGCGCATAACTCAGTTTTCTTTATTTGTTATTTTTCTCTTTCTGTATTTATGTTTTTTCACATATAGACAACCTACTTTGTAAGTCAAGTGTTTTTCAGGTTTCTTTTATACGAATGTTTTTGTATTTTGAATTTTTATATTACTAATAATTATTCATAATGTCATGGTGAATGGAACGCAGAATAAATTCCACATTAATTTTGCTGTCTGGATATTATTAAAATCAAAAGAGAGTACAATATGTTGAGACAACACCAAAATTGACGACTTTGATTGAGTATTAACGGTAGTAGTAAAGGGAGTGTTAATAATAGTACTAAAGCGAGGAAATCCTGTATTCGAAAAAAGGAGGCAGGATTATGAAAGCATAAAGGAAAGCATCCCTAGAATATTAATTCTACAACGCAAGCAGAATTTGAACCACGTGACCTCATAATGTGGAGAATCAGGATGTGTGTGTTGCAACAGGTGTATCTGACGCTCATCAAATTAGGAAGCTTTAGTGAGAGCTGCAAAAAAAAAAAAAAAAAAAAAAAAACAGAAAACATAAAAGGCTGATTCCTGAACACGGGAAGAGCGAATTTTATTCTTTCGAACCATCTCTCCGATGTTTGTTACACCGCAGTTTCTGTGACCTGTCAGTGGTCACGTTATGTACGGAGTCTAATGTTTGAACGAGGTAGGCTCGCCTGTAAAGTAGACTGTTTAGATTCTAAAGGTGGCTTCTGTACACGAGGACCATACATTCAGCTTCATTAAATGCTAGGTTCCTGTATTGCTTGTGCTTTAGATAATTCAGTATTGACCAGCGCTGTTATTTTGTATTTCTAAAAATGGAAATTTCTACATTTTGAGTCTGTATTATGATTCCAGATAGTTTATCTAAAAATCTTTAACAGATTGCTGGCCACGTAAAGACAAATCTTAAGTCTAAGCCTTTGCCCGCACTCTCTCTCTCTCTCTCTCTCTCTCTCTCTCTCTCTCTCTCTCTCTCTCTCTCTCTCTCTCTCTCTCTCTCGTTATTATTCCAAGAAAAATACATAGCTGTAAAACAGGGCATCGAAAATTTGCGATTTTTTTCAATAAATTACAATTTCAAGCAGCAAAATTTGTGTACTTTTGCAGGGTAATCACTGTGAGCATTGTGTGTTCTTCCTATGTGAAATTTTCAAGCTGTAGAACTCGGTTAGGAATCAAACTTCGGATTTATATTTAGATTTATTTTACTCTGATTCTAAGCTCAAGATAAGGTCTCGTGATTAAGATCCAGACCCTTGCAGAATCTCATATTTTTTGCATTAAAGGTAGTTGGAAATATATCTCAAAATCAGTCTTTCAAAATAAAAGCTTACATGCGTACACAAAACACACACACACACACACACACACACACACACACATATATATATATATATATATATATATATATATATATATATATATATATATATATATATATATATATATAATCTGTACTTGTCCCATAGTGTTCGGTGAAACCAAAACGGTAACTGGAAAAATCTTGATTACGGCAGCTGTTCACTAATGCATATCCTTTTAGAGTAGATTTTGTGTGAACCATGCATTCTTTCATTTATAGATTTAAGGAACAGACGAAAGTACTTTTTTGAGGGGAGAATCTCCAGTCAAAAACATCCGGCTCCTGTGAGGTTATACTTCCTCCAACAAGTGTCAGTGAGAATGACGTCATAGATCAAGATGATCTAAGGTATTTTATAGCATCATTAAATTTGCCAAAAAAACATGAAATAGGGAAGTAAACGAGTAGATCAATCTATTTCGTTGCGGAACAGTTTCATTGGACAACCAACATTTCAGTCTAAAGAGACAAATGAGCGAAAAAAATCACAATATCGTAAGGTGATCTAGAAGCTGGCAACAATCAGACCACACCTCTAAAAGTTACCAGAGGCTTCATTTGTCGTTAATAGAGTTGGTAATTTCATTTTATTTACTTTTGAACCATAAAAATGTTAACAGCATAAGGGTATAAATGATAAATATTTACCGTGCCACATGACTTTCATGCTGTTTAGAGACAGTTCATGGTCAGATGACTGCTGTCAGTTGTGGGCAAAATTTTGCGATTGTTATCAGCTAGGATTTTAGACTTCAACCATATTTGGAGACTGGATATACGCATTGCGTTACTATGTCCATTTAGTTAATGCAAGAATTACTAATTATTTAACTTTTACAAATTCCTAAAGTGTAACGTGTAACTGATCAAATCAATGCCATTTAAAGTCGTGAGAGTACGCTCGAATGATGTTTAGTGACGTCATCTACAACTATCCAATCAAATAAAACCTCGACTTTATTTTCTGTTTTTATTTATGGACTTGCTAAAGAAACCGCATGTTCTATGTTTTGTTGTATATAATAATTGTATATTATCGTATTTAAGTAACCAATCATTATTAGCTTTGATAAAAAACAAAACCAAGATGTCCGGGCAAAAATCGGGAAATGTAACTCTCTTCGTTGTAAACGCAAAGTGTATATATAATTTTATATCCAAGACCCGTAGCAGAATAAAAAATACATTATCAGAATTTGAACTCGTGATAATATATTTTATCAATTTCTTGAAGCTGGTTGGACCCGAAATGTGACAAGTTACAGTTGAATTGGACATAGTTTATCTCCAAGTCTATTACGTAATAAATTTTATCATGCTGGAAATAAAGTGAGGTGATCACATTTAAATCGGTTAATAGGTTACACATCATTCTCGAACACTCGACAGTGACTGTTATGACTCACAGACCGAGCACTTGGAAAGGACGAAACAAGTTGAGATAACTTTAACGAAAATCCAGCGGGTGGGTCTGAGGATAGTTTTCGTTGGGGTGACGAAGTCGACGTTTCATAGCTCCTAAGTGTTATTGTGGAAAATGGCTAAGAAGACTTATGATTTGTTATTTAAACTCCTTTTAATAGGTGATTCTGGTGTTGGAAAGACATGTATA
Organism: Macrobrachium rosenbergii; assembly: GCF_040412425.1. Classification (NCBI taxonomy): domain Eukaryota; kingdom Metazoa; phylum Arthropoda; class Malacostraca; order Decapoda; family Palaemonidae; genus Macrobrachium; species Macrobrachium rosenbergii. The sequence goes on from NC_089790.1 coordinate 27,616,686, forward strand.
CTCTTCAGATTTTCAGATGACGCTTTCAATACCACCTTTATATCCACAATAGGTAAGAATGGCCGAATTTTGCTAGGTACCAGTGAGCAACCTGAGGTCGCTTAGATATTTCAAGGTAGTCCAGTATAGGCTGCCCGACCTCACACCCACGTTCGCGAAAACAGATGCACATTCACCTGTACTTTTATTTTTGTATTTCTATTATGTCCAATTACATCAGTTTGACCCTTTTGCACTTTGCTGGTGGCCAGTGCTTAGCCTCTGTAGCCGAGTGTAGGCTAAGTAGACTTCGGCTAACTTGGGTCCTTGGCCTAGGACTAGGCTAATCTCAGGCTAACCTCAGCTGGGTGTAACTTGGCTTAGGCTAGCCTGTGTCCTGACATCCTCTTATTATAGTTCTAAATCAAGGTGGCGTTAAGCTTTTGGCAATTAAGTGTATAAGAGACTGTCAGATAGCCTAGTCCCAGGCTACCCTAAGCTAGCCTACCTGTGGACATCCTACCATAAACGAACTGCGACAGTCCATGTGTTCCCAAACTTATATTTCAACTTCCAAGGGTGATTCCAGTGAAAACTAGGCCTGTATTTACCCAAATTTCATATTTTGTGAATACGTAATTGTGCCCGGATAGGCCTAGGCTACTTAATATGCATAAGTGCCTGGGCCTAGTTGATAGCACTGAAGACTACTACTGTGCCCCTTTGATTAGATAACTATCAGTTTATGTACAAAATGGGTGCCGTGTTTATGAAGAAACATAAACAAAAGACTGTATTAAATACAGAAGGCATAAACAAAAACAAAAACGAAAGGCGGTAAATATTATTAGTCTTTAAGGATAATGAAGTGCTACTTGCCACACTTCTGGATTGGGAGACATTATCGCCTTGCAGAAATAAGAACCTGACATGGTGTCTTGAGTGAAATCTGAATTTTTACCGGCAAACCAGATTATGATAGTCTACTTGTGTTTTCATTTTGCCATTAAATGAAATTTATTATTGTATTTTAGCCTTAATTTGTATGGTAACATGAATGGATATTATAGGTGTCATGTTAGTTTATTTTTAATGCCTCACTTTACCACATTCAACACCCGCACTAAAACCCTCCATATTGTCACTTTCTCTCCTTTCTACTCTAGGTAGGAGCATTGGACAACAATCAAAAATAGATTAAAATTGTCTGGTCTCGGACACTGAAATCGATGTTAATCCTAATCATACAAATGAAATTGAGTTACTGAAGGAATGATTAATTTTAAGATTATACTTTTAGGTAATTCTACAGAGAGCTCTGTTCAAAGGTGTTGTTTATTAGTGAAATTTCTTTTTATTAATAAGCAATATGTCTGTGCAGGGCACTTCTGTAGAGTTACCTTTTTTTATTTTGGTATATTTCATAATGATATAAAATTTATAAGTTTCTGTGTATGCAGGTATAACACTTGTGCAAAGATGGTTACAGAAAGGAACTTAATTTTTTATATCTATTTTCTTACAAAGTTGTAGCTTTTTGTGTATAAGTCTGCTAATAGTTTTAGTTAAAAAACTCGTATGCGTTGTTTGTTTCATTTGTAAAATTTATGTGTAAATGAAGTAACTGGTGTTAAATAAAAGTAGGTAGTATTGTGCATAGATTGTACCTTACTTTTAAGTGAAATAAGGTACAGAAATACTAAAGTTGAATAATGGATGATAGAGGCTGTACACTTTGGACTTATGTAGATCATTTCCACAAAGCTTATTACTAGTATATTGGATGTGGTAACTTAAGACTTAAAAATTATGATTCACACTTCATTTCAACTATATTTATCCTGAGAAAAAGATATCTTGTTCACAGTAATACTGTATTGATATAAGTGTGGTTTTGGGCAATCACAGTTTGCTTTGTTGGTTTGCTCTTAGTTTCAAGAGCTTATGAAGGTATTAGTTCCCATTATTGAATAGTTGGGTTTTTTTAAATGAAATTTTGGTATTCACTGTATATAAAGTTGTTGCAAAACTTGGAACATTTCTGGTACCAATCTCCAGACCAGAGGATTTCCTATTGCCTAGCAAATTTAGTAAGCCCCTCTCTTACCATTGACATGCCAGAGGAGATTGTACAAGCAGAGAATACTGAGACTCGCCCATGCAGATGGACTCGTCATTCTGCTGCTTGATGATTGACCTTGCCATGGAGAGATTGACTGGAAGGAACGGCCTTCTTGTGAGTGGAGTCAGGAACCATCGAGTTCGTTACCATGGTGTCCTACTAGTCAGCATCATGGCTCAATCTTTGTTTGAACACTTGCCAACTTATCTGCCACTGGTGTCTCATCTGAGGATGAGAAGGCAAAGCTCAAGAGGTGCTGGTATCAGCATCTTTTATGCTTTTCACACTCAAGACTCTTCCTGCCAGTCTTAGCCTCTACAAAGTTTTGGTGAATTTCGTGACCTTTCCTGTCTTGTTTGGCTCTCGGAGGATTGAGAATATCTTCTTGTTTGTTCTTGGGTTTGTTGCAAAAGCCCAGAACCTGTCAGTTTCAGATGAGAGATACATGAATTTCTTAGTTCTCTCTGTCCAGGATGTTGGTTATGATCCAGACGAGATGCCTTTATGCTTGATGCAAGCCATGAGGTATAGTTAAGAAGGACCTGAAAACTCTTAGGCCAGAGCTTTGGCACCTCATGTTTAGTACCATAGCACAGGTAATGAAAGCAGATGTCTGGAGATGCCAGACCACCTTTACTCTATTTATCCTGAAGTATTTAACTTACAAATAAGATACCTTCTCCTGGACCTTTGATGGCTGTTTAACAGGTGTTGTTACCAACCCAATCTCCTTTTGAACAGACAAGCATCTCACCTAAGGGATAAAATGGTAGAGTAATTGGTTTCTCCCTTCCTCCTTCATTTCCTGCCTCTGCAAGGCAGCAACTTGGGCTTACGTGTTGGAATGGGTACAAATGCAATTAGGCATCCAGTCTTAGAGCTTTGGCCTATAAGGTGTGACTCTTTCTGCCCTCCCGTTTTAACAAGGGGGAGGGTTGTTGGTAGAGCTATAATCTTAACCTATTAATTTATATTGAAGTTTTAGCTGCCTTTCAAATTATGTCACCCTTGTAGGGGCACATGATTCTTTGAGGGTTTTTATGTAAGAGTGAGAATCCATAAACTTCTCACTATGGCTGTTGCATTCGTATGCCAGGCCAGTTTGGGTACTGGGAACACAACATATGTGGGTGGAGATTCAATTATGTCCGACCTGATTTGTGAGTATCTTATATAAAGGTGATTGTATTTCTGTAGGAGTAAATCACTAGTTTTTAGAGTGATTTGTATTTTCCTCAGGCACATAAACCAGAGCCTTTAATCATAGTTCAAACCAGCCATCCCTGCTTAGTCATTGATGATACGGGGAAAAGTGCTTGACGAAAGCGGGTGAGTGGCTCCCCCCCCCCCACTTACCCACCTACCACAAGTTAACTACCTTGTTAGCAAGTTTCAGTGACGTATTCCAACTCACTGCAGGTGAATACTCATACATAAAATACTCTGGTTTATATGCAGGAAAAGTATAAATTAAGAGATTTATATTTTTCCTAATTAAAGTATGCAAATCCAAGTATTTATGATAAATTCTTACCGCTTCCACCCCATTTTGCCCAACTGCTGAAGAGAAACTGATGTTATTATTGTGTGCACGGATGGTTACTTATAACCTGCATGCAAGGTGGACCACCCAATTTTAAAACCATGTTTCAAGTTTCCTGGGCTGCACTAGAATTATATAAAAGAAAAGTGCAAATTATCTTAAATATTTTCCATATTAAAACTTTAATGCTGTACAAAAACTTTTGTTAAGTGCCCATCTCCTTACTTAACTTTTCTAGTATCAAGCCTAGAGAACACAGAGAAGGGCTTACTAATCTTTTCTAGTAGCAAGCCTAGAGAATACACAATGGCTTACTTCCAGTAGAGGCCCTGATTTCCAGAACACACACCTAACCTGGAGGTTGTATACAGGATGTTCTGACTAAAAATTAGGCAGTAATGTATTGATGGGTTTCAGTATATAAAATTTTGTTTTAAGGAAAAATAACTTTTGTTGTAAGATATAGCAGTTCTAAAAGTGTAAAGTATCCAAGGTACATTGTGCATACTGGTTAATGGTATATATGTTAAATATATTTAGTTATAAATCAGAATGACTTTGTGTCGTTTATGATGTCATGATGCTTGCTCAGAGCAGTTTATCTGTGCTCTACAGTAAAGCCCTTTTATTGTCATGTTAGTGTTGATTAAAGATTTGGTAACGTGTTTTTGAACAAATATTTTTCAGTTTTTCTTTGTAAAGAAATTTCAAATCGTCTTATTTGGAAGTTGTTAGAAGATAGAAGATAAGCTGTAGTTACTGTGATAAATTGGTAAATGGGACAATGGCTTTTATTAAAAAACATTTTTATGTTCCAGGTATTGACTTCAAAATCAAAACCATTGAGTTGAGAGGGAAGAAAATAAAATTACAAATATGGTAAGTTTGTTTATTTTTTTTATTATGTTAGTATCCACATGGTGCTGTGAAAAAAATGGAAAGTGCAAACTTTTTCTTAAAAATTTTATAACAATATTGGCTGGTCAGATGAAATTTTTAATGTAAAGATGATTTTGTCTTTGGCTGTGTCCTAACAAATGAGTTAGTCATGCCAAGAATTTTCGTCTATTGTTGTTCATTGTGTTTTTGTGATGTAGATGTCTGATACTGTATTTCTTTGTAGGGAAATACAATCCCTCTTATTTATGAGGAGTGTCTTTCAGTGGTGTCTGGTTTGTCTTTGAGGACCAGTATTACAGTAGTTAAACATTATTGGGTTGGTGGGGTGTCTGGGAACTGCCCGCTTACCTATTAGTCCCACTTGTCCTTTGGCTAGCGTCAAGTCAAGATATCTGTTGCTGCTGTGGTCGTGGAATTTGACATGGTTTTGAAGCTTTTTATTGTTGTGCTGATATATTATTGTATATTTGGTTTGGTTTGTATGGGATGCTGAAACAATGAACTTTTTTTGTATTTTGCTATGGCAACCCCATTGTCTTCACTCAAGTTACCTGTATAAAGTTGTCAGGTTTTTCATATTTTAACAGTTATATGATGCATACTTAAAACTATCCTCTGCCTTAGAGTAGGCTAGGTTAGAATGCTAGAGAAACATTATCATTTATTATTAAGTGTGTTACATGCAGTATGTGTTCTGCTGGGGTGGGTTATTATTGTGAACTCATCCAGAGGATTGCTTAGGGTCACCATCTCTGTCCTTTCTGATTCTTCAGATTTCTTAAGGAGCAAAGGGTGTCAGGAGTCATCTTGGTGTTATCCTGTAGAATATCATAGCCTATGTGGTCCTTCTGTAGAAGAGAAACCAGTCTTTGATCCCTTGACTAGGACCAAAGCAATGGGAGAGTTGTCAATTTAGTCACTTCTGAAATGCAGGAAAGGGGCTTGGCAGTGCTATTGGGTTTTGTTGATGGACCATAGACTCAGGAGGACATTTGTATCAAAGCATGGACAATTGTAGACCCACTTTCATAGCATAGTAGAATCGAGAATTCTAACATTTTATGGTAATTTGCATACTGTTACTTAGTGTTAGAAAATGGTTTCTGGATTATTTATTTTGCTTAGTTTTTCATTTTAGTTAAAAGGGTTTGTAGTACCCTTGTGGTTTACAACTAAAATTGTTGAGAGTTGAATATACAGCAATACCTCTAGTTAAGTCATTCTAACATAAATCATTTTCAGTGTTGATGCAGTTTTTGTCAAAGTTAAAGGGAAAAAGAGAAATCAACTTGCACTAGTTTATGCACCTTTACGTTTGTCAGCAAATGCCAAAAATTTTAACATTTTTGGCATTTGCTGACCAACGTAAAGGTGCATAAACTGGTGCAAGTCGATTAAAAGCTTAAAACTCTTGACAAATATTGTCTTATTTGCTTGACATTCAGCTAGAGTTTGTACTGTACAGTTGTGATTACATGGTTCCAGCACTCAGTCATCACTCAAAAATTTTAAAAAATCAATAGGAAAGTGGCAAATTACATAAAAATAATTGTTAAAAGTACAAAATAATATACCTTTACAGTAATATAATGTTTACTTAGGTGAAAACCAGTTGAAAATTTAAAAATATAAAAAATATAGTCATAGTACTAGTCGCTCAAGTTATAGTTCTAGTTTTTCTGTGCATTTTTTCTAAATATACATAGATTTACTTAGTTATGAAGATAGCAAAATGTTTTAACTATCAGATGAGTTATTGTACAGTTTACATGTACAGTAAACCCCCTGTATTCGCTCTCTCTTGATTCACAGACTCACCTATTTGCAGATTTCTCTATGGAATATGTACTGTATACACATTATTCGCTGAAAATTTACCCATTTGCTGTATTTTTCACTGAGAAGTATTCACTAATTACTGTATTTGCATATTTTCGTGACTAAATGCACTGTTTGTGATAAAACTATTAAAATACTCGGGTATAAGCATTTTTAGATGGTTTTTTTGTGTTTGAACTATCAAAATAGGCAGTTCTAAGTGTTTTTAGAGGGGTTTTAAGTATTTGCGGATTTTAGCAATTTGCGGGGGATGTGGTACGCATCCCCCGCGAATACAGGTGGTTTACTGTATTATTACAGAATTATTGTACAGTGTACATGTACTCTCAGTGTTATGAGGTTGCTTATAGGGATTTATAAGGTGTCTAGGTAGTTTTTTAAATGACCTTGGAATGAATACAGGACTTAGTGTGAGGTTTTACTGTATAAGAAATTTGATTTGAAGTAAACGGAGGTCAAGATAGTAATTGCTGTACCTAGGAAAAATCCATGATGGTGCCACGTGTAGTTAAATATTGAGTAGTAGACAACCACTTGAAAAGTTGGTGTGGGGAAATTTGTTTCTCTGCCATTACAGCTAAAGAATTTTGATGGGGGTTGTATGTAGTTTTGCAAGTTGAATCCATTCTCATTTGTTACATGGAGATAAGAAAATTATGAATGGATGCTGCCTTATACAGTAAACCCCCTGTATTCGCGGGGGATGGGCACCACTTCCCCCCGCGAATAGCTAGAATCCGCGAATACTTAAAACCCCTCTAAAAACACTTAGAACTGCCTATTTTGATAGCTTAAACCCCAAAAGAACCCTCTGAAAATGCCTATACCTGAGTATTTTAATAGTTTTATCACAAAATATGAAAATACAGTAATTAGTGCATATTTCACAGTGAAAAATACCGCGAATGGGTGAATTTTCTGCGAATAATTGGAAGATACGTTCCACAGAGAAATCCGCGAATAGGTGAGACCGCGAATGCTGGGGGGTGGGAGTTACTGTACTGCCTTATTTTTGTACTATATATACAGTTGTATCCACCACAAATTTCAGCATATAAGTTCACTTAAGATTTGTTGCTCAAAATATTTTATGCTACTCTCAGGCCAAATTTTATGTGTATTGGCTATATTATAAACAATGGAAAACCACACAACTCCCCTAAGCTCCTTGAAGTTTATACATATTGTATGGCTAACCTCCTTAAACATATAGTTGTTACTATTCTGTGTAGAAAACTATTGAGAAACTTCTGCCATCTTATTAGTACTCTCTAGACATTTGTGTCAGTCATATAAACAAATAGCCAGTATTGCCATGAATCCCACACAGCCGTTGTTAATTTGTCAATACTGTGTTAGACAGTTATCTATAAATCTTTGTATTCATGTTGCTCCACAGAGTATTACATTATCATGAGTACACTCGAGATATAAATTTTGTAGGTGACTAGCTAATTAGATTCAACAGCAGTGTAGCAAAACTCAAGAACTGGTAGTGTTTTCAGACTAGACCTCTGACCTTTTCACCCATTCTGATCAATGTTGGAAATGGTAACATCTCTTTTGAGTGGATATATTTTGAATTTTTACTGTTAGATTGTCATTTTATCTAAGTCAATGTTCAAAATAGCAAATAGATTCACCAAACACTGGTAGTTATTGGAATTATGTTTCATGGTTCTTTGGGAGTAAACTGTTAGGAGTGCTTTTATATTTGTCCATAAGTCCTTGATAAAGATGTGCATGTTATCCTTGCCATGTATGTCAAGGTTTGCATTTTATAGCCTGCCATATAAGTAAGCTGCTAGGTTTGGAGATATTTGTTTTTAAAAAGTCAGCATAAACTAAAGTATCTTGATTGTGGATTATGAATAATGGCCATAGCTTTGTATTTGGTGTACCAGTATCATTTGCATTTTATTAAAAAAGCTGTCATATATATGTACTTGAGTGTGTAGGGTAATACCTAATTTTTTCTTTAATTTGTTGCTGTTTCCTTTGTTAATGCCTTACTTGTAGTATATTGTTCATATATCATCTGAACTTTTTAAGTCTTAAATTATCTTAATTTTCTTGAGTATTCTCTTTATTAGTCTCAGAATCTTTTAATGTGCTACTGAGGTTCTATATCTTTTCAGGGATACAGCAGGGCAGGAGAGATTTCACACAATCACCACATCATACTACAGAGGGGCTATGGGAATAATGTTAGTTTATGACATAACGAATTCCAAATCATTTGACAATATAGCCAAATGGTTAAGAAATATAGATGAGGTGGGTGAATTTCCATATTCTGTACATAAAGTATGTTACAAAGATTTATTACCAAACATTTTAGTAGATGTTAATGGATTTAACCTAACTTTACTAGTCTTATTGTTTACAGCCTGTATGGCCTCAGTGGTTTCCAAATACTGTTATTTATCAGTATAAAATATATGTAAATAATCAAGATCATGTATTTGCTAGAAATGGTTGTGGATTGCCTGATGCCAATCCCCTTGGTAATTGTTATTCTTTGGCATAATTTTTTTCATATTAGTACAAACCATTGCTTTTCATGTGATTTTCTTATGGTCTTAGCAGATCAGGTGTAGTTCTGAATTGAAATTTACATTTATAATTGTACTTGACTGGAGTGGTAGACAACCATATTATGTGTTTATCTAATGTCCCTTGTAGCAGGTAGTGCCATCAGTGCACCTCAAACAGTTTATTGTAGGCATTACTTAAGGTTCTTTGAAGCGTCATTTTAGCCCCTAGCTGCAACCCCTTTTCAGTCCTTTTACTATATCTCCAGTCATATTCTCTTCCTTCCATCTTCCCACCCTCTCCTAATAATTGTTTTGTAGTGCAACTGTGAGGTTTTCCTCTTGTTACATCTTTAAAATCTTTTAACTCTCAATTTCCCTTTCAGCGCTGAATGACCTGATAGGTTCCAGTGCTTGGCCTTTGGCCTAAATTTTATTTTCCATTCCATTCCATTCATCCAGTGTCTGTGTTAATGCATTGAAGAAAAATGTTCATTATTTATTTGAAAAAATTTTTACCTTCTAGCTGATCATCAGATTTTTGGTTTTGTCCTTTTTGTTTTTCATTGCTGCTTTTAAAATAATCTATTGGTGTATTTTTAAATGGGTTTACTGACCTTGACCTTAGAAGCTTTTAGCATTGCTTATCTTTTTGACTGGATTAATCACCAACTTAATAAATTCTTGTTTAATGGTTGAATCAAGCAAATAGGCTTATTGCTTGGGGAAATATGCTTGCTTGCCATTGTCTCTGTTGATTCCTGCTGCGATTACCGTATACAGTGGTACCTCATCTTTCAAATGTTTATGTCGAACATTCCGTTTTTCGGCTGAAATTTTTGAAGAAATTTTTGTGTCTTTGTCGAACAAACGTGCTTCGACCTGTCCGACTGTCTTGTTTATACTTGTACTCGACGGCCTACCGCATCCTACGAGGAAAACTATTAACATGTTTTTTTTCCTTTACAATATATAGTTTAATGATAACTATATTCAACAAAATAACCATATTAAACAAAATAAATAAAAGAATAAAGCATTTCACAATGAAATTTAACATAAAAGATGAACAAAATCATATGTCAGTTTGGCGATGCACGTAACTATATTCAACAAAATAAATAAAAGAATAAAGCGTTTCACTGTAAAATTTAACATAAATGAATAAAATCACATGCCACCGCAGTGACGCACAGCAGACTTGAGATAGAGGGGGGGAGCGTTTATACCATTGAGTAGAGAAGAAGAGGTGATAAAAACATTACTGTATGTGTATAAAAGCAGTAACAATTCATGTAAAAGAAATTAAAAAAAGGGAATATCACAATAAATTTAACAATGATACAATATAAAAACTAAATTTAACATGATACAATATAAAAACAATCAGATGCAATACAGTAACAATAAAAAATCGAAAGAGAGTCTTACTTCAGTGAGTTTTTGGGACTGTGCTGAGTGAGACAGTAGAGAGGAGAGGGCGGGGATGGTTGTTGGGGCGGGGCGGCCGCGGGTCCACGTCCCACTGACTTCTCGTTCACTACATTTGCCCTGTTTCTTTCACTTCTTTTTATTATGGTAAAATACTTATTGAGTGACACTTGCTTTGTACGAGTTTTTAGCACTGTAAAAGTAACTTGTCCTCACATCATGAAACACACTGGCACTGATTTCAGTTTCTGCGCGCCTTGGATTGTTTGTTTAAATGACTTCCTTGTGAAAAGTTATTTGAGCTCTCTTTTGTTTTCTAACTTGCATTCTTTACTTATTTGTTTGCAAAATCCTCATGTTTATTTGATTATTATTCTAAATTCTACTGTTTGCCAACAGTAAGTTGGTGTTGGGGCATAATTAATCTCCTTCTTGTACTCAAGATCCAAGCGTAAACATGCCGACAATCATACACATGTGAGGGATTGTTTTCTCATCTGCTGGATGCTGATTACTCTCTCTCTCTCTCTCTCTCTCTCTCTCTCTCTCTCTCTCTCTCTCTCTCTCTCTCTCTCTCTCTCTCTCTCTCTCTCTCTTTCTCTTTCTCTATAACATACACGCACACAGACACATAATCGGACACACACATACACACACACACACTATCGATTCCTTTGATTATCCTTGCAAAATGCGAATAAAATTGATTTTGAAATCAACCTTTGCCCACTGCGACCATTTCGTTTTCCTTTAGGGGATATTGTCTATCCCTCAATCCCAGCTGGCTGCTCGTCATTTTCACCAAACATTTCGTAAGTTGAATTTTTAGCTCGTACACAAAAACAAAATTTTTCAAAAATTTTTCATAGTATAACATACTTTTATTACTTTGCACTCTTGATTTAACTTTTGAACACATTAATAATAGAAAAAATTTTAAAAGGACTTCTTGGGTGGGCTGGACTGAATTATCCTGATTCCCTTTATTTTTTTTATAAGGAAGTTTGTTTCGTATTTGGAATAAGTTGCATTTTGACCAGCCTTCTGGATAGGATCAAGTTCGAAGTCTGAGGTACTACTGTAGTCTTTTGTTGGATATGGTCTACCCCAAAGCCAAATAAAAAAAAGTCCTTCAAAAGAAGGCATCGTGCTTACCCCATACAAAAATGGGAAAAAAGCACGTTAAAAGAAGAAGAAGGTTGGATATGAGAATGCTGTCAAGAAACAGTGACATAAGTTCTCTTCTGCCACCTTGGGATATGATGACGTACAAACAATGACTTTTGTATTTGTAATTTACCAAGTAATTACATAGCCTATGTTTCTAACTCGCGCTGCAGCTAAAAATTTGAAATTTGCAGTAGCATTCGATTGTTTTAGTGTAGTTGACTAGGTCCTGCCCATTATCGGGGGAGGAAAGGTACGACACCACTGAATAACGTCAGCCCTTTTCTGCTGCTTAATGACTATAGTTCAGTTGTCACAGCAGCTATTGTTTCAAGATTGGTCACCAGATGGTTGGTATTTGTCTCCGTTCGGGTGTGTATTCCGAACTTTTGGTAGTATCTAAGCTATTTTCAAATAGCCTAGGATTCAGTAGACTCAGTATTAGTGAATTATTTCCCGATTTTGACTTTTTGCAACAATGTCTCACACTAGCTCTTCTAGTACTAGACTTATGAAAGCATCATATGACTCCCACACAATCTGTACTAATTGTAGGGGACAAACTTGCCCTATTGAATTGACATGTATCCAGTTTAGGGATTGGAATCAAGGTAGGTGGGAAACTTTAAAATCTCGCTTAGATAAGTTGGAACGAGACAGGAAGAGGAAAGCGGCTCTTAGAGCCGAGGCTAGGAATGTAGCTAATGTAGAATGTTCTCCTAAATCGGCAATTACCGATTTACCTGTTCTGTCTCCCTCTCCTATTCCTAATTCCCCTTTAACCAGTCCTCTACCTATCCAACTTACTCCTTCACCTGGCCCACATGCTTCCGAGCCTAATGCCATCGCTGGCCTAGAAGCCCGTGATGATATGAAGTTTGGACTCATTGTTTCGACTATGGAACAATTAACCCATTGTTTCGACTATGGAACAATTAACCCTTTAACGCCGAAGCCCTATTTACAAAAATGTCTCCCGTATGCCGGCGGCGTTCGGTGAGTTAGCGCTGAAGCGGAAAAAAGTTTTTTCAAAAAATCACAGCCCGCTTAGTTTTTAAGATTAAGAGTTCATTTTGGCTCATTTTTTTGTCATTGCCTGAAGTTTAGTTTGCAACCATCAGAAATGAAAAAAATATCATTATCATATATAAATATTGGAATATATGACAGCGAAAAAAAGAAAAGAACTCGTATATAATTGTATACAAATCGCGCTGTAAGCAAAACGGTTAAAGCTAATGAGTTAATTTTTTATAGTTGTATTGTACACTAAATTGCGATGATTTTGGTATATAACAAATTTTAAAACGATCAAAGCAACACAGAGAAAATATTATCACAAAATGATGCATGAATCTGTAACTCGCGGACGTAAAAAAATGTTTTTTCAAAAATTCACCATAAATCGAAATATTGTGCTAGAGACTTCCCGTTTGTTGAAAATGAAGCTAATTGATTGAATATTACTAGACCGTAAGTGTTTTAGCTTACAATTGCAGTTTCGACCATTTCGGTCGAGTTAAAGTTGACCGAAAGTCGAATTTTTCTATTTATCGTGATTTATATAGAAATATTTCAAAACCGATAAAAGCTAAAACCATGAGTTATTTTTGTTGTATTGTACATGAAATTGCGCACATTTTCATATATAAAACTTTATGTAACGACTAATATAAAGCGGTGCAAATATTACGACAACGAGACGAAAGAATTTCTGAGATGTTCGGCCGAGTTACTGCGCAGACGTAAGGAAAATGTTTTTTTAAAAATTCACCATAAATCGAAATATTGTGCTAGAGACTTCCAATTTATTGCAAAATGAAGTTAAACAATTGAATATTACTAGAATGTAAGAGTTTTAGCTTACAATTGCGTTTTTTTACCATTTGGTCGAAAGTTAAAGTTGACCGAAGGTTGAAATTTTGGCAGTTATCGTGATTTATGTGAAAATATTTCAAAACTGATAAAAGCTACAACCATGAGCTATTTTCTGTTGTATTCTACATGAAATTGCACACATTTTCATATATAAAAGTTTATGTAACGACTAATGTAAAACGATACAAACATTACGACAACATGACGAAAGAATTTCTGAGATGTTCGGCCGAGTTACACAAGACATACGTAAGGAAAAAATTTTTTTCAGAAATTCACCATAAATCGAAATATTGTGCTAGAGACTTCCAGTTTGTTGCAAAATGAAGGTACATAATTGAATATTACTAGAATGTAAGAGTTTTAGCTTATAATTGCGTTTTTTTACCATTTCGGTCGAGTTAAAGTTGCCTGAAGCTTGAAATTTTGGCAGTTATCGTGATTTATATGAAAATATTTCAAAACTGATAAAAGCTACAACCATGAGTTATTTTCTGTTGTATTCTACATGAAATTGCGCACATTTCCATATATAAAACTTTATGTAACGACTAATATAAAACAGTGCAAACATTACGACAACGTGATTTAAAGAATTTCTGGCGCGGACGCAAGGAAAAAGTTTTTTCAGAAATTCACCATAAATCGAAATATTGTGCTAGAGACTTCCAATTGGTTGCAAAATGAAGATAAATGATTGAATATTACTAGATTGTAAGAGTTTTAGCTTAAAATTGCGTTTTTACCATTTTGGTCGAGTCAAAGTTGACCGAAGATTGAAATTTTGGCAGTTATCGTGGTTTATATGAAAATATTTCCAAACTGATAAAAGCTACAACCATGGGTTGTATTTTGCTGTATTGTACATGAAATTGTGCACATTTCATATATAAAACTTTGTAACGGCTAATATAAAACAGTGCACAAATTACGACAAAATGACGAAAGAATTTGTGAAATTTTCGGCTGAGTTACTGCCCATGCGTAAGAAAAAAGTTTTTTTCAAAAATTCACCATAAATCGAAATATTGTGCTAGAGACTTCCAATTTGTTGCAAAATGAAGGTACATGATTGAATATTACTAGAATGTAAGAGTTTTAGCTTACAATTGCATTTTTCGACCATTTCGGTCGAGTCAAAGTTGACCGAAGGTTGAAATTTTTTGTAGTCGACGTACAGTACGTCCACTCAGCACCCAACAGACAATTTTAGTCGACGTATGATACGTCCAATAGGCGTTTAAGGGTTAAGTGCATCGGTTAAAGTGCTTATGGATCAAGCCAGTGGTAAGAGTGCAAGTGTTAGTGGAGGAGGTGTCTACTCGTCCTGCTGGTGCTCCTAGACCAAGGTCACTGTCAGGCTCCCATGCACCAGGGAGAAGGCATACTGGTAGTCCAAGGGAGGTCGGTGGGGTTTGCCCACGGGTTGGCGCCTATTGTCCTCTCAGGCATGTAGTGGTTACCGACCATGCTTCCCTGCCTCCTTGCAGGCATGGAAAGGATATTGAGTGCTGTCCTCGGCTTTCCTGTAGCTTTTGGGCCAGCTCTGAATGATTTTCGCTCCTTCTACAGTATTCGCCACCCATGGAAGTGCCCATCCTCATCGGGTCTGGCGCCAAACTCAAATCTTCCAGCATTGCTCCCTGAGCGCCTGACTGTTGATTCCTTAGTCCGCTATCGGCCCCATACAGCATACTTTGTCGACGGATCTTATTTAGCACTGTTTGGACGAAATTGTGAACCTCTTGCAGAAAACTCAAGCAGTAACACAGGGTCCTCCTGTTTTGGTGTCTTCACCGATTTCTTCCACGCCCTTCTCCAACCTCCTTAGGTATTTTTTGGTGCCTTTCTATCCGTCTTCTCACCTTAAACCCCGGCTTCCCCTGCCTCGACCTTCTATATAAGGAACCAGCCTGTTGACTTCTCCAGGCTTCCCAAGATGGTCCCGTCTTTCTCACCCAGGAAAGCCTTGAGGGAAATGGACTTCTGGTTCTCGGACAAGAGGTTTTCGAGGTCCTAAGCTTATTGACTGGACTGTGGAAGCACTGGTAAAGAAAGTCGAAGACTGCGAGGATATGTCAGAGGACTTTGTCTGCAGACTGGCTGGAGGTTTTAGCCTGCTCAGGTAAAGCTATCAGGGATGGCTCAATGGAACTGCCTTCATTGTTCACGACAGGTGTCCAGAAGAAAAGTGAATTCTGGTGCTCTTTTACCACCAAAGGTGTAACTGCATCTCAGAAGCTGGCATTTCTCTTTTCTCTTTTGGACTGCAGGCGCACCTCTTCCCTCAAGCCACGGTCCAAGAAATGGCGTCAGAGCTACAGAAAAAGTTGACGCAGGATTTGTTAGCCCAGTCAGCCAAACGCTCCAAGGACCTTCCTTTCACTACGAAGTCGACCCTTCCTTTGCAGCAGCAGCCCTTTCGGGGCAACAGGACAAGATTCCACACTAGACTGCGCTCCAATCTGCATGCAGCATGTCCAGCCAAAAAGGCTCCCTCAAAGCCTTCCTCTCGTAAATGAGAATCCATTCCTCCGTGTGCCAGTAGGCGCAAGACTCCTGCACTTTTGGGAGAAATGGGAAGCCAGAGGAGTAGACCCGTGGGTCTTGATAGTACTCAAAGAGGGGTACTCTATCCCATTCAGGGAGAACCCTCCCTTAGTGTCAATGCCCATCGCATTGACAGCCTACTCGGTAGGCTTCGAGAGGTTTTCGGCGTTCGCGGAAGAGACGTAGGCTCTTCTCACGAAAAGAGCCTTAGAACTGGTCGAAGATGTCAGCACTCCAGGGTTCTACAACCGTCTTTTTGTGGTCCCCAAGTTATCTGGGGGATGGAGACCTGTCCTGAACGTCAACGTCCTGAATGTCTTCATTCAGAAGACAGAATTCAAGGTGGAAACAAATCAGTCAGTTCTCTTGTCCATCCAACAGGGGGATTGGATGGTGACTATCGATATAGAGGACACCTACTTCCATATCCCAGTACACCAAGACAGCAGGAAGTACCTCAGATTTGTGTTCCAGAACAGTGTCTTCCAATTTCGAGCTCTGTGTTTCGGCGTCTTTACAGCTCCCCAAGTATCAAACAGTCTGCAACTTCCTTGCTCTCAAGTCCTGCTCGGCAAACAGTTGGTTGAGTCTTTTGGGAACCCTCGCATCCATTGACAGTTCCTTGTTGGGCGAGTCGGTAGAGTTGTGGGCTAGCACTCGCTAGGCCTGAGTTTGAGTCTCTGGCTGGCTAATGAAGAATTAGAGGAATTTCTTTCTGGTGATAGAAATTCATGTCTCGCTATAATGTGGTTCGGATTCCACAATAAGCTGTAGGTCCCGTTGCTAAGTAACCAATTGGTTCTTAGCCACGTAAAATAAAGTCTAACCCTTCGGGCCAGCCCTAGGAGAGCTGTTAATCAGCTCAGTTGTCTGGTAAAACTAAGGTATACTTAACTTTTTTTTAGCATCCATCGAGAAGTTCGTAAACCTGGGGAGGCTTCATATGCGGGTACTGCAGTTCTTCCTGAAGGCCAACTGAAACGGGAAGACTCGCCCGGACTCGTTCGTCTTTCCGATCACACCGGAAATCAAAGAAGACTTGAGATGGTGGCTTGCAGAAGAATGTCTCTTGGAAGGGAAGTCTCTCCATCCACTGAGCCCCAACTTTTTATTGTACTCAGATGCTTCAGATATGGGTTGGGGAGCTCTTCTGGGAGACATTGAAGTCTCGGGAGTCTGGTCTCCAAAAGAGAGAGAATTGAAGGCCGTACATCTGGCCCTTCAATAATTTGCAGAAGTGACCTTTGGCAAGACAGTAGCAGTGATGTCGGACAATACCTCAGCCTTGGCCTACATAAAGAACCAAGGAGGCAGCCACTCATTCTCCCTTCACAAGGCTGCCAGAGACCTTCTTTTGTGGGCAAAGAAGAGCCTCACCATTCTGGTGACAAGATTCATTCAAGGGAAGCCAAACATAATAGTGGACGGACTGAGTTGGCGCAGACAGGTCCTTCCCACAGAATGGGCCCTAGATCCACAGGCATGGGCAACAGATGCCATGCTCCAGAATTGGCCCTTCCTAGACCTGTACGCCTTCCCGCCATCCAACATAGTGAGGGAAGTGATCAACAAGTTCATATCCCATCAGGACATGAAGATGACTTTGGTAGCCTCCTTTTGGCCTTGAAGAGAATGGATCCTGGATCTCCTCAAGCTGTTAGTCGACTACCCCAGGCTCATTCCACAGAAGCCAAAGCTTCTCAAACAACTGCTCTTCCTCTGGTTTCATCGCAACCTATCTGCTCTTGTTCTGACAGGGTTCAGACTATCAGGAGACTTGTCAGAGCAAAGGGGATTTCAAAACCAGCTGCGGAAGCAATTGCTAAGTGTAGATGGCAGTCTTCTCTCAGTCTACCAAGCAAAGTGGACAACACAGGCAGTCCCCGGTTATCAGCAGGGGTTCCGTTCTGATGTCGTGATGATAAGCGAAAATCACCGATAACCGAAAATTGGTGATTTTTGGCGCTGATATCTGTTAGGTATGTATCGGCGCCGTTAAGCGGAAATCTGCGATTTTCGTCGCTAGACAACTGGCGTAAAACCTGATCGCTGACAATTGGGGACTGCCTTTATTCCGCAGCTGGTGCAGATGAAATAATGTCACTTCTTCTGAAACCTCTCTAATGAACATCGCAGACGTCCCTCTTTTCCTGAGGACTAACAGAGGTTTGTCTTCCTCGACAATCAAGGGGTACTGAGCAATGTTATTGTCTGTGTTTCGGCACAGGGTCCTCGATCTGGGATCCAATCAGGACATCAACAACTTGATCAAGTCTTTCGACATGACCAAGGAGAACAAGTCTAATGCAGTAGCATGGAATTTGGGCGTCATCCTTAAATGGTTGTCAGCTCCTCCTTTTGAACTCTTCGCACATTTTCCTTAAGAGACTTAACAAGGAGAAAACTTTTTCTGGTTGCCGTAGCCATGGCTAAGAGAGTCAGCGAGTTGCAGGCCATTGACAGAAGAGTAGGCTTTTCACAAGGAGATGCCGTCTGCTCTTTTATGCTAGACTTCCTGGCCAAGAATGAGACCCCCTCTAAGTCGTGACCTCGTTCTTTCACCATCAAGAATTTGATGGAAATTCTTGGACCGGAAGAGGAAGATAGGACACTTTGTCCCGTCAGGGCACGCAGGTACTACCTTAATAGAACAGCAAAGATCAGAGGTCCCTCGAGTAAGCTCTGGTGCTCTGTGAAGGACCCTTCTAGACCCCTTTCCGAGAACGCATTATCGTTCTTTTTGAGAGATGTCATCCTGGAATTGCAGTCAAGAATTCGCGAGGACCTTCTACTAGTCTTGAAAGTTAAAGTCCACGAGATTAGAGCCGTTGCCACCTCGTTGGTTTTCAAACATAACATGCCCTTGTTGGCGGTTCACCAGTCAACCTTCTGGAAATGCAAATCTGTGTTTGCAACGCACTGCTTTTTTGAAACATGTCTTTATGGTACTGCGGCCAGGGCAAGGGCACTCTTGTATGGTTATGTTAGCCATCAGACTACTCCTTGAGCTGCATAACATCCATTGATGTTTTGTGGCATTTGGAATACTCCTTTGCTGCAATGCTTCCCACTAACACAGGGGCGCTCCACAGCTTCACTGCTGTGCCCCACTGTAGTTAAGATGAGTGCCAACCAGAGGCAGTATCAGTCTGCAGCCGCTCTCTGAACAGGTAAGGTTACAACAACTTTTTTAACCAATGCTAACTAGAATTTTTGTCTCATATTCATTCTTTTACTGAAAGTTTTTGAGATTATGTATGTCCGTGCATCCCACCTCCTGTCAATATGGGATTAAGCTATGTAATTACTTGGTAAGTTACATATATAAAAATGAAATTTTTATAATAAAGTCAAGTTTTACATATACTTGCCAAGTAGTTACTGAATCAGAGCCCTCCCTCCTCCCCTCTCATGGACATTGAGGACACACACGTACTGATGTTATTCAGCGGTGTTGTACCTTTCCTCCCCTGATAGTGGGCGGGACCTAGTTGCCTACACTCAAACAATTGAATGCTACCGCAAATTTCAAATTCTTAGCTGCCGTGCGAGTTAAAAACATAGGCTATGTAATTACTTGGTAAGTATTTATAAAACTTTATTTTATTAAAAAATGTTATATTTCAGGTTCTTTTCTTCCACCATGCATTGTGAGAAGATAGAAACCATGTGGTTATCAGTTTTTCCTGCCACTATGCAGTTTGAATGATACAAAACATGGAAAATGTGATGGAAGTCTGAAAAGGACTCTCTCCAATGGGGATGCTTCATGGCTAACCATTATAATGATTTTAGGACTTGAATGTTGTGTTAAACTAATAAAATTGGTTTTTGAAAGCAATGGTATATATATGTGAAATTAGCTACTACTAGGAAAAAAAATATTTAGAAGAACTATAGTTTTATGTAGTTTAACTAGACTTATTTCAAATTGCCATTTCTCTGTTGGCTATTCTGTAAGTGACATATAACTGAGAACTTTACTATCAAGCAAGGATGATTTTGCAAAGTTGTTAATCCTCCTCAGTTGTGCAAAACCAAAATGAAGATTGTAAATATAGCCAAGTAACATATCTTTATTAAATATTATCATCTCTTGATTGAGTTTCATGCCATTGTTGTTATTGTTTGCATGGTTTTCATAAGTATTTTTTTGTTCTAGCATGCAAATGAAGATGTAGAAAAGATGATACTTGGGAACAAATGTGACATGGAAGACAAGAGAGTTATTCCAAAGGAGAAGGGAGAAGCGGTGAGTCATATTTTTGTTCGAGTATTCTTGTTATGTAACTGACTTTTGGGATCAAGAAGGGCTATTAATTATCGTTGTATATTATGTGCTTTTCCAGTGTTCCACATGTAATGGCTAGAATTCTTAAGGTACATCTCTATATTACTCAATAGGGTAGTTTTTGAAGATAGGAAAGGCAATTTCCACCGTTCTTCAACTACTTGAACTATTTTTTTTTTTGAGGAAAATAAATTTTCAAACTTATGGAATAAAGGCAACCTTAGTATAGTATAAGGAAAAACAGAATAGTTCACAAAATTATGGAAATTGAATGACTGGCAACACATTTGGTAATTGTGGGGAGCATTTAATTGAAAACTTTAATGATTTATCAGACTTTAGGTTATGTGATATTGAATATGACCCAAGATGTAAACTGGCACCTTAACGGCCTTAATTTTATAAGATTTTGTTTCTCATTGGACATGTTTGAGTCCACAAAAATAATTTTTCTTGATGGAATAATCTGGAAAGTGCGCTAGACAAAGCTGTCGGTGAATTTGTATGCAACATGGAGCTCACCTTTCTAACCTTGTAAGTGGGTCATTGTTTCCAGGGCAACTGACCCATTATGCTCTGTTCTTTACCTTATTCCCAGTCACTTGAACATTTGGCGTGCGTTTCTTTGCTGTGTAAAGGGATTGTGTTTCATATCAAAGTGTAATGTTTTATATTTAGCTTACAGTAACTTGTTACTTACGGGTCTGGCTGAGGTATTTCTCTTTCCTATGAAAGAAAATGTAATCAAACTGTTGTCAAGTTTTTATTTAATAGTAATTTTCATGATAATTTTTTAAAGATTTCTATTCTTTGTAGGCATTATAATAGGAGTTAAATTTCAAAGTTGTGTCAAGGCAAATTTGTTGACTACAAATCCATATAGAAATTTTATATACATGTGCACTTTATTTCCAAAGTATATGCAGTAGAACATCCCATCCAACCCCTCTTATTCCTACTGTGCCTTGAGTTGATATAGGGTTGGCCTGGCAAATCATAGAACAGTTGGTCAAATCACTAAAGAGGAGTTTTGTCTTTTATCATTCACATAATTTCTTTTCTAATTATATACCAATAATGATAATTTTTGGAGGAGGGTCATGCAAGCTTTGAGTACAGCAAGAATACGACAGTACTCAAAGAGGTGGTTAAAAAAAGTACCATGTGCACTTCCTGTACTCATGTATCTTTTTTGTCTGCTGATTTTATGTAGAATGAACCACTAGTGTTTTATACCGGCAGTTAAAATCTGCTTTTGAAAAAACTAATAAAACATTTTATCCAAATTTCTTGATGTGCAGGGCTTAATGAAAATAAGTTACTGAAAATTTAATTTTTATGGTATGGCATATGGAAAGTTATGAAACCCTTACACGGACTGAAACACGTTGGGAGTTACTTTAACCTAGGCACACAAGTGTCATTGGTGGAAACCTTTTGAGGTAATGCAGTATGTGTACTGGTAATTGTAATTATATTAATAACATTTTATTTATGGATACTAACTTTATAAAATTTATGATTTTTCACTACAGTATTAATGATCAGTAACACTGATTATGATAACCTAAGCTAAACTGTAGTAGCTTACGAAAGTATTTTGGACAGTGTAAGGACTAATGAGATTTTGTATGCCATACCAGGTGAATAACCGTATTTCTGTAATACAGCTTAAATAAGGTCTGCACACACACATTGTGTATTAAATTTTAATGTAGAGGTACTAAATGGTAGCTACTTGTTTTATATATCAGCAGATATGTGCATTCAGGTTATATTGTATTATACCGACCTGAATTGTTGCATTCATTGCTGTATTTAATACCTCAAAAGACCCTCCTCAAAATTTAGAGAAGAATGACAATACATAACAAGAGAGAGTAGAAAGAATGGTAAAGACTTTCACATGATTGAAATACTGATTCTGGAATGTCATGTAGGCTATGCTAGACCCCTGAACTGTCTGTCAGGTTCAGGCACCAGTATATCTTGCAAATTCTTACGTTGGATGCTGTACATTTTTTGTTCATGCCATGTACTGATCACTTTTAAACTTGGCTCTTGAGTAGTAAGTAGTATTATCTGTTCCTTTTACTAACTCTTGATTTTTTAAAGGAAATATATGTAGGTGAAGCAGAAAGAAAGTAGGTGAAGCAGAAAGAAACAAGAAATAAAATAAAATTGATTAAACATTCAACATTAATCAATTACAACAGACTGAATATAGCTAAAGTTTTCAGTTAAAAGAGAAACATTTAGACCAAAACTGGGCAGTGGGTCAAAACTTGAGATTTTAGGAGTCTTCAACATTTGTCTCCATACGAGCATGTGTTCACTATGTCTTGTCTGCAAACAGGGAAAGTGAAAATATTAATGGAGGAAGGAGAAGGCCTATTAAAATGTACAGTTCCACCTTATCCATTGAAGTGCCTTCATTTAATACTTCACAATGGTATGATGGGTGGCACCAGGAATGTACAGTACATGCTGTCACTCTAAATCTGAAAATTCAGAGATGTCATACTGAGTTTAAGCAATAACTGTAAAATGAAAATGTATTATAGTTATATTAACTACAATGTATATGTTAGATATATTAACAACCATACATGCGAGAGTCCAAGACACTTGGACCTTAAGGACATACCCCAATTTTGACGGACAACATTTAAAGAAAAAATTAAAATAAGGTCACACCTGCGCTACAATACTCCAGTTCTGCAGTTCATATTTTGGCCTTGCTCTGGTTTTACCTGCAATGGAATATCTGAATTATGACCATTGAGTTTCTTTTATAGTATAGTCCTTGAGTTATGATGTTTCGATTGCAATACTGTATTTTGAAGTTACAATGGCAATACCAGTTACAAAATTTTGAAGTTATGATGGCGATACCAGTTAGAGTGTTTTGAAGTTACGATGGTGATACCAAAAGTATGGTTTTTTTTTTTTTCCGTTTTAAACTGTTTAAAACACAAGTTTTTGTAAGATCAGCATGTCTTCCAAATGCCCAAGTGAGTCTCCTGCTGGTGGTGTGATGAAGAAGAGGCATTCCATCACTTCAGAGTAGAGCAGAAAATTAAAATGAATTAACAGTACAGTATAGCAGAGTATGTATAGATTGTATAGTGTAGGCTAGGCTGCCTCTGAGTTATGATATTTTAGAGTAACGATGGTGTCATTGTAAGATATCCCCATCGTAACTAAAGGACTCCCTATGCAGTTTTTCATGTTAGTAACTACCAATAAGTTAATGACTTTTATTTGTTCTGACATGATATACAAACCATTGGTCCCTTACATTCGGAATTGGGAATTACTAATGTAAAAGACCTGAGGTTTGTATAGGTAGGAAAAATACAGTTTACTTTAAAGAATTGTGATTTTTTTGGTGCACTGCAAGGAGTTGATTGTCTCAGTGCACTGAAGCAACATGGGTTTGGTTGGTACAGCATATTGGTTTTTATGGTCTTTTCATTTGTTATTTTAAAAATTATAAATACAGTACTTTATTTTTTTCAAATTCATTGATTTTAATATTTAATAAGCATTTCTGACTTTGAAATACTAGCAAATTGGAAGCTGGAACAGGTAACAATTTGTATGTATGGTGTAAACTGTCCAGCTCAGTTTCATCAGAATTTTTTTTTTTTATCAATTGTGTGCCACACATGAAAACCAAAAAACTTGACTATGGTATTGTGCAAAAAGGTTTTAGTGTTTCTTTATCCTTGAGTTGTCTGAAATGCTTTTTACAAATTACTGCTTTTGTTTTACGATATAATGTTCTTCAATATCAATTAGTATGAATGAATGGTTTTTGTGTTCAGATATTCTGAAGAAATGTACAGTATTGCAGTGGTGGATGAGAGTGGAATAGCAATATTCGTGCTATAGTAAGGTTTACAATAAACCCTTTTACCATACTGCAATTTTAATAAGCTAATAATGTCCCTTTAAAGTCTGGGTCATTTGAGGAGTGTGAAAAAAGCGGTGATAGTGATATCTAATATTTAAGTTACTACTCGTATGTTGACTTGTCTACAGTAGTCTGCCATTGTGGGAATGAATCTTTATGACTCTATATTTTTTATTTTTCATGGTACTTTTGTTAAATTACTATTCCAGCTTTTTCATGGTACTTTTGTTAATTTACTATTTCAGCTAAGTAAATTTTTACATGTGTCATTCAGAGATCTTGTACAGGAATTTTGATTACTGTAATGTCTGTAGGACACTTGGTAAATTTCTGAAATTTATTTCAGGAAAAAAATAGTTTTTTCAGTTTCAGGAAATACCAAGACTTAGCCACCCAACCATTCACAACATGTAGATAACTAACTATATCCATCATAATCATGTATTAGAGTGCTTACTCTTTTTTACAGTGTGGTTCGCAGTGTCGTACAAGCGATGAACAAAATTGTCAATACACCAATCGAAAAAATTTTTTTACATTATCGCTTCAAGATATGTTTATTTAGACTTAAAACCGTTGAAATTCAGCAGTCGGCATGTCCCTTAATAAATGGCAATCTTAATCATGTAATGATTCTGATGGTAATAAATTAAAAAAGATGAAACCTGTTAGTATTGGAATATGGCATTCTACAAAGAACTGCAAGAAAGGATTTTAGCATGGAAAGGAGCCCTAGAAAAGAAAGGATTGAAAGTGAGCATTGGAAAGACAGCTGATGATTAGCAGTAAAGAAGGACATGAAGAAGTAAACATTCAAGTGGAAGATGGCACAGTGCTAAAACAGAATGATGAGTTTAACTACTTGGGATCAGTAATAGTAGAGGAGGGAGGTACTGAGAAAGCAGTGAGACAGAGAGTGAAAGAAGCATGGCAAAAATGGAGGAAGTAACTGGAGTTGTTTTAGACAAGAAAATGCCATTAAGGTTCAAAATGAAAATTTATAAGACAGTTATCAGGCCCATACTATTATGGGGCAGAAACATGGGCACTTAGGGGGAAAGGGGAGGGACTGATGGAAAGAACCGAGATTAGGTTGGTGAGATAGATTGCTGGAATATCACTACTGGAAAGGAGGGAGAGTCAAGATATAAGAAGAATGTTTGCTATATGTAATGTAAAGAAGGCTAGGGAAGCTCGTCTTAGATACTATGGCCATGTAATGAGAAGAGAGGAGGTGGAACCAGTCAAGAGAGCGAAGAACATGCCAGTGATGGGGAGGAGGAGTGCAGGGTGTGTCAGTGGATCAGATGGATGGATGTAGTGAGGAAGGATATGGGTGAGGTGGGACTGGGGGAAGAAGATGCAAGGAAGAGATATAGATGGAGAAAGTTGACTCGAGCAGCCGATGCTGCTATACAGTGGGATTAATAAGGTCAAAAGAAGAAGATTCTTCAGAGCAAAAAGAGAACCATATTGAAGTAATTTTATCATCAAATTAGTCACTTGATTCAACCATAGATTCTTGGTGAATATTCCTCTTTGAACCATTCCCTGCTTGCAGAAGATGCAGATTAACACTTGACAGTTAAACATGTCTTTGTCTAAACTAATAATAGTGAATATAGATTTTGGAAATAAATCCAATAAGAAAATTTAGTCATTATTAATTTTTTTGTGATATTAAATATTCAAATAATCTTACCGTATTAGATGGGAATGACTTTGCCATTTAAAACAAATACATTGTGTCAGAGCCATTTAAGATGAATACATTGTGTCAGCCATACGAGTTTTTTTAACTCAGTGATTTGGTTATACTACGTGATGATGATAACGTTAATATTAACATACAAAACACATATAAGTACATTACTGTTCCTCCTCCTTTTCCTCTTTTTCTCAGGTTAATCCTTGTTGGCCTCGCTGATTTTAGTGAACCTTCTCCAGCTGTTTCTGTTGTGTGTCCTCCCTTCATTTATTCCTTTGTCTCTCTTAGATAATTGATTTAATCATCCAAACTACTAATTTTACTGGAAAAAGGAAAATTTGGGTATTATACCTAAATATACTGATGCTAGTTCTGCCTTTTTTGTTACCTTTGTTCTCATTTCTTTACTTCTCTACACTTGACTTTATATTCCCCCCTTTTGTTTATATTATATTTATATTACAATAAGTGTGAATTTCAATTAAGTGTGATAATTTACATTACGAAACTCATACATTATCTTAGATGTTGGGCAAGTTAAGAATGGTCCAGGTGTACACCAATGAATATGTAAAAGAGGAGGAGTAATGTACTCTACCTCAGAAAGTACAGTACTCCTTTGGTTTTAAATATGCATAGGTGTACACTTGGATACATACATTCTCATGTCCAATCTGAGACAGTGAATATATTTCACAATGTAAATTATCACTTAATTGTAGTATAATTGAAATATAGTACACACAAGGTTAAAACATGTAAAAGGAGAATGTACAGATAAGTTTGGAGTTGGGAATAAAAGTAAAAAGCAAAAGGAAGATCCAGCATCAGCATATTTTGTTATAATACCTGAATTATCTTTTTCCTGTAAAATTAATAGCTACAGATCAATTAGAGTATGGGTTTTGAACAATGATCCCCTTGTCCTGCCATCAGGTATCCTCGAGTATATCCATTCATCAGGTTGAGTGTGGTTTCAAGACAAAAAGATTTGGAAAAATTGGAACCCCATGTTTAGGTGCTTGGGATTGGAGAGAAGCTAAGGCTTTTCCATACTTACATTTAGAAGGATAAGACTAGTGTTTTTTTTTATCAATGAAGAGTATCCCTCTAGTAAACAGATCATGCAGTATGGGTTACCACTTACAGCACTTACACAACACTGTAACCCACCGTAGGGGAGTAGTTCCGTCAGTGCACCTCATGCAGTGCACTGTAGGCAATACTTAGGATTCTTTGCAGCATGCCTTCGGCCCCTAGCTGCAACCCCTTTTGTTCCTTTTATTGTACCTACTTTCATATTCTCTTCCGTCTTACTTCCCACCCTCTCCTAACAATTGATTCATTGTGCAACTGGTAGGTTTTCCTGTTACACCTTTCAAACTTTTTACTGTGCTTGGCCTTTGGCCTAAATTTAATATTCAGTTCAATTCAATACAACACTGTAACCAGTAATAAAGATTCTTTGCATTGACCTTTCAGTCCCAGCAACATTGCCTCCTTCAGTTTACTTTTTTTTTTTTGTTTCCTTTAGTCACTTCCTACTTAGCTGTCCAACATCTTCAACAAACAGTAAGTTGCACCAGTTTGCAGACATGGTTCAGTCCTGTGTGGGTCTTGAAGTGAGACTCATTGGGCTTTTTAAACTGATGTACTTGGTAACAGCAAATTCAGAGTTTTCCTCTTTAATGGTAAAATGGCATATGAATATTTTTAGAATATATTGGTTATCTGTTTCAACAGGGAGAGAAGGCAATTATCTTAAGTTTGGTCATAAATGCATTAAATATATATACCTATCATTCAGTTTTATACACGTATATATTTTAAAAAGTTATAATTTGCTTTTAAAAAATAAGTAGTGTCTTAATTCTTGCAAAATGTAAATAATAGTAATGATACAGTAAGTCGTAAGTGCTGAAAACATATTGTATTATGTACTGTAATATAAGCATCTTATTGTTTAACACCTGTAGTACAGTAATTCATTGTTTAATACCTATATTAGAAATTACCCACATTGATTATGAAGTCAAGCCTGTAAGGTATTTTACAAATTACAGTGATATTGTGAGGTATAGTATATAAATTTTCATGTGCAGTATCACAGAAACAATATTGCTTAATTTTTAAAATTATCCTTAGTAGTATTAATTTTATGATAATTATTATGGATACTTTTCTCTTTCTCTCTCTCTCAAGAGAGAGAGAGAGCCCTTCAGGATGATTTTATACAATATAATTTTGTATGTTGCTTGGAGTATGAAGATTTATGTACAGTATTGTATTAGAAATACCACTTGTGAAAAAGTTTTGAATGCACTACTTGGCTTGGGTTTGAAATTCTTGTAAATCAAGAATTTCACCACTTAAACCTTTACCCATAAAGATAGAGAAGTGCTGCTAATGTTTCGGAATATCCTGATTTCTTATCGAGTAACTTCTTTTCAGTGATTTCAGTAATTTTCTGAATATACTCAACTTACTGGAAACTTCCTGGAATTTATATGAAGGATATTTTTATATTTATAATATAGCTGTGTAAGACTATATGGTGAACATTTGTGTGTAAATGATTTAATTTACGTATTTATTTTTTTTTCAGATTGCTAGAGAACATGGTATTCGATTTTTGGAAACTTCTGCAAAGGCCAACATTAACATTGAACAAGCTTTCTTAGAACTTGCTGAAGCTATACTGAACAAGACACCAGGAAGAGACCCACAGGTAAGTGCTCTCTTGTAATTTAATCTAATGACTGTGATTAGGTTGTGGCAGTTTACATTTTATCCATAGTTTTTATTAGTTCCCTACCATCAGAATCGGAGGACTATAGTTTTCCCTCTGTCTTTCTGTCTGTCTCATGGTCTGTCCTTCAGTTTGTTTTATCACAAATACCTTGTTACAAGAAGTCCTCTGCAGGATTCAAGGTATGTTTGATGGGCTTCTTACAAAGGTACACATCATGCATAAATATACTTGAAGATAGTGGTAGATGTCCGTGAAGGTAGAGTGGCTGTTTTTGTGTGTCCATCATTGTGCATGTGAATTTCCTTCTATGTTAGAATACAAGATCTTGCAAAACAGGTGAAGTTAATAGATATTGTAGGTAACTTTAATGCTGACAGTAATTTTAGAACTGATAGACTTCTAATAATGATACTTCAATACTGAAGTCTTTCTTTGGACATAAAGGTTAGTGACTTTGTGACCTTGACCATAACCAAACTAGAAATAGTCACTATCTGGGACATTTATATTTCACCAGCATCTTGCTAAGAGAAGTTTACAGTTGTCGTTTACCTTTGCAAGAACACAAAAGTAGTCGCCAACTATTCATCATTTGTATTATTCTTACAGATAGTAGTTGGTCATTTGCCAACAGGGGACATGTACTGCCGTAGCATTACTTTCAGATTGCTAGTTTCTCATGGAGATTCAGACCTCTTGTTTATTGAAAATTTTTTAGATATTTCATGTATGTTACTCCATTTAGTCATTGTTTCTTCCTCTTCATGCTGCAGGTCTGGTTTAGTATCTTCGTAAATAAGTGCATTCTAACGCTTAGTTTAAGGCCAGAATTTTTTTTTATTTAACCCTTTACTTGCCAGCCCATTGTCGTACATATACTTCTGTTAACCTTTTCACTCACTAAGCCTTTGCTGGCCCCATCTCTTCCAAAGCCAGAGCTGTGATAAGCAATTTTTTACTTTTACACTAAAGTTACTCTTCATGCTATGATATTCACTAAGGTGTCATTTTAAAACAGAATACTTATAAAGGTAGGTATTCGCAAATCGACCACCCTGTATTATGGTTCCTTCACATATGTAAAATTTCTTAGGGCTTCTTCATGTTTAGGCTACATTAGATCTCTTGTTGCCTAAGACCATTTTGAATGTTACCATCCCAGTCAGAGCTTAAGGAATAATGAACCTGATACAACAAATTAAAGCATATGAAATCCATGGTTGAAATATGGAATTCTTTGTACTAGAAAGAATGCCACACTGAAGGACGAATTTGTCGTCACCCCTAGTTGATATTTGATGAATATCCCATATAACCCAATCCTTGTGTGCACAGAGCTGATATGGTTTGGCAGTAATTCAGTAAAGCAGATACAGGCAGTCCCTGGTTAACAGGAGGCTCGGTTAATGGCGATTTAGTGCTGAAAATCAGCAATTTTTGGCGCTGAAAATGCCGATTTCCACTCATCACTCTGATAATTGGGTATTGGCGCCAATAACCGAAAATTGGTACTTTTCGGCCCGGATAATCCCCGAAAATCGTTGATTTTCAGTTAGCGGCGATTTTTGGTTATCATCACACCCTCAGAATGGAACCCCTGCTGATAACCAGGGGGACTCTGTATTGCTAGAATCTGTAATTTTCCAATCCAGTAATCAGATTTTTAAAGAATTACAACTTACTGTATTAGACCAAAACCTAAATTTGATTAAAGACAAACCCTTCAGGCCATCAGCATTTTGACTCGGAGGTGTTAATAATAATCGATAATCCTCGTCTCATAGTCCTAGGAATGTGATGCCCAATTTGACCTTTTGACCTGATATAATGGATCTGGCTCTTGATGCTGCTGTTACCTAGCCTGTTGAATGTTTTATTTCTTGCTATTGTGAGTAGTGTAAGTATCTTTTTGATTGCATGTTATTATTTCTTTTGTGTACTAATTTGGTCTATTAGAAATTTATCCCATGATTTTTATCCCAGTTGTGAAACAGTTAGTACACTACTTCTGTCTTGTATGGTTACTGCTCATATGCATTTCTTATTAGTCAGAGGAGATTTATTCCAGTCTCCCACCAAGTTAAGAAACCCCCAGGGCCTTATCTGTTTATTATCTTCGCTTTGTTAATGTATATGTTCTTCGTAACTTTGCTTAAAATGAAAGGTGAAATTTATCATTTTGCAGTGTGCTGGTGGTGCCTTTTTACCCCTATATCATAGGTAGTTTTATTATAGCTTTCCTCTTTTCATTCCATTTCTGTTTCCCATGCTAACAGAAAATCCTCTCTCTTTCTTGATACTATCATCTGGGTATGTGAGTTCCACGGAACTGACTTTTGTGTTTAATATCTTCCTCTGCGTTTAGGATTGCATTTTCTTAAAGCTCGCAAAGATAAACTGACTAGGATATGATTCTTCGTGTTTTTGTGTAGTATGACAAAATTGTGAGTTTGTGAGTGCTTTTCCTATATACTTGGACTGTGACCTTTCTTAAGTTGGGGAGACTGAGAGAAATCTTCATGTGCACAAAGTTGAGCGCATAAGAGGCATAAACATGCGAGATACAAAAAATGTAGTGGCAATACAATATTGCGATAAATCCATTGGATGAATTTCAGAGCAAATTAATATATGACAGTAATGACTCCAAAAAATGGAGGATAATCAAAGGTACACTTATTTACCTAGTACTCAAAATAGCAGGAAACAAAACATTTAGCAGTGAAGATAACACCACCAACAAATAGCAGTAGTTACAAAAGTTATGTCAAGAGGTCAAACTGGCAAACAAAGCAAATTAATCGAGAGGATGATGAGGTATGTGCTACATATAGTAGGCTGTGAATGAGATCAAGGGCTAGAAGATACATAAACAGGAAGTTACTGGACTGAAATTATAAGATATGGAGACACTGAAGATAACAGGAGCTATCATAAGCTAAGAGCAGTGCTTCATAATTTGTTCATATGTAAAAAAGTGAGTATTAAAAGCAAAAAAAAAAATTCTCTTAATGGGTCTTTTATATCTTGTTTTCAATTAAGAAGTGAACTCTTTTAATTTAAATTCTATTGTTGCTGGTAGGGAACATGTTAGCCGTTCAGGATTTTTTTTATGTTAAGTATAAACTTCTGGGACCACCAACATAAATGCAGACAGATGTTACATGGCACCTACCTGTAAAAGAGAGAGAGAGAGAGAGAGAGAGAGAGAGAGAGAGAGTACAGTATAACCTTGTGTTACTTACATATGAAAATCGGATTGTAAGTATTTTTACGGTGATCAGAGATGAAACATCAACAATGATAAAATATTCTCTTGTGTACTGTTATATATAGTAGTATGTGTGATAATCATAGAGTCAACTGATCTTTTAATGAAGCATGGTTCAGTAAATCAGAGAAAGAAAAAATATGGCAACACGCACCTACAGTAAAAACAATTACAAATGGATTCTGTAAGTGAAATAAAATTTTATTGATATTTTGCTAGAGAGAGAGATATTGGTATTTTGCCGTTTACATTATTATTGATATTTGAAAATTAGTT
The DNA here is from genome assembly GCF_040412425.1 of Macrobrachium rosenbergii. Lineage (NCBI taxonomy): Eukaryota > Metazoa > Arthropoda > Malacostraca > Decapoda > Palaemonidae > Macrobrachium > Macrobrachium rosenbergii. Next base: position 27,648,846 of record NC_089790.1, read on the forward strand.
TATTTTTTTATAAGTTTATTTAGTCATGAAAATGCAGTAATTATTGAATATTGCTCTGCGAAAAAAATTTGCGAATTAGTGAATTTTCCGCTATATATTTGGAGATAATTTCCGCAGGAAAACCCGCAATTAACTGAAGCTGCAATTGCTGATGTGCAATCTAGCGGCGACCCACTGTATATTATATGTATTGGCTGACATGATTATTATAGGCCTTGGGTATGTAAACCACCTTTGATGGTTTGGTTGCCTTAAAGTTGTGCAGCACAGGGTGCTTTATACCTACTAAGGGATTCAGAGCTGATGAAACATGGTTTTTCGGAAACACCTTTTTATCAAAGCATGGGATAAAGGTGAATGTTGGCAAGTGTACTTTTTTGCAAGTATTATTTAGTAGCTAAGTTCAATAGTTCTGGTACTTATCAGAGTAAAAGTGTGTTTCCTATACCAGAGCCATCAAAATTTGAACACAGTAGTGACATTAACCTATGACATCATGAGGCTCTACCCACAGTGAAGAGGAGTTTACGTACGTATGGGGAAAACGTCTCTTCACTGTGGCTCTGCCCACTTCCTGATGACATATTCACTAATTGATATTAATACCCATCGTAGGTATCAGTGATATCAATGATGGCGAGCAGGATTTGTCATCGTCCCCTTGATTGCATTATCATTCTCAATCATTTTATTATTATTATTATTATTATTATTATTATTATTATTATTATTATCATCATCATCATCATTATTATTATTTTGTGGAGGCTTCATCACAACTTCCAGAGGAGTTGTTGGGACTAGGGTGTTAACTTGGAATTGTTACATTTTCTTGATATTTGTATTGTCTCTACTTTACAAATAATTCAGTTTATGTAATTCATCCATATAATAAACCAGTCTAAAGCTCTTTTGTTAGATCTACATTTATTCAGGGTGGGAATACAAAAAGAATCCATTTTGTTTACCTCAGCTTTCAACACTATAGCCTTCTATTTGTAGCAAGTCAGGAGCAGTCACTAGAAGTAGAATTCAAATGAAAATCAATGATACCTCATTTCCCTCAATTGTCTAACAGCTTCTGCCCACACTTCTGGTGTGGCTAAGTAACTATTACCCACCAAAGAAATAATTACCTATTCACGCTATAGTAAATCTTGCCATGGGTCTTCTCGCTTGTATACAAAGTGGCAAGCCGTAGCACAAATGCAGTCTTGCAACCAAGGGGACAGTTCCCTACCCTGCTGGCCATTTATCGAATTTGTTGAAGCCTAGACTGTGTAAGCATATCCTTTCACCGCCTACCTGGTGGATGGGCTGAGCCTCATGACGTCACTATGTTTACACCACGAATTGTTTTAGGATCCTTGTCTGTGATTTTCTTTATTCCGTCATTGGCGTCTTCATTTTACTCTATAAATATCAAAACTATTGAACTTGGGTACTAAATAATACTTGCAAAAATTAGGTAGGGTTATAAAATATACACTTGCCAACTTTCACCTTTATCCGATGCTTTGATAAGGTGTTGCCAAAAACTGGTTCATCGGCTCTGAATCCCTTTGTAGTTATTTTGAATCCAGTGTTCATCGACAGGTGTATTTGGTATGTTGTTTATTGACAGGTATATCCTCAGAATGTATTCTAAGAATACATTCTAAAAATGTTAACAATGTTTATCAAATGGTTTTGGCCTCATATGACAACTATTTTAGAGTTGGGTATATAAATATTATTTAATGTGAAGGAATGTTGTGAAATAATTTTTTCTTATATAAGTTACCTAATAACAGTTTGCTTCTGAAGAAAAGCCAGTAATCCCTTTTATTGAAGTAATTTATATATATATATTTTTTTTTCATTTTAGGAAAATCCAGAAAGTGTAGTTCGCCCTGACAGGAGGAATGATCGAGGTGCAGCCCGACAATGCTGTGCGTAGAGTTGATGAGGATTAATAGTGCTATGTAAAGGAGAAAATGAAGCCTTATAATAGGACACCTGCATAAGATCCTAGTAGATGGCTCCTATGCTGGTTTTCTCATCCAGAGGCACTCTTAACAGACTCCTCCTCCTACTTCTCCTCAGCCTAGTGGTGTCTTGACAGATGACTCCATCATAATTAATGATATCACTGCAGACTTTTATCATTGTTCACTGTGCTCTTTGGGGAGGCAAGGATATGATGATGATAGCACAGGCTTTCAATGCTTTACCAGTACCATCTTTCTACACTGCACTCAGGGGATGGATTCAAAGGAAATGTTTGGAACCAATGATTACATTTTATTTCCTCCCAATTTAATCTTTGAGTGTTGGCTTTTTACATAAATATTTATAATTGCATTAAACTCTCAGTTATTTTCTTTTTATTTGAAATGTGCAAGTTGGTCGGAGCTTTATTCTTTTTATTTTTAAAATCTTGCTAAGGTGTAAAGAAGTGTAAGATGAAGCATACTGGATTAATATAGAACTTGGGGTTTGTGTAATCATGGGGAAACTTCTGTTTATTTATTTCTTTTTTTGTAGTTTTCTCCTTGGAAACCTTTCATGACTTCGGTGCAATGGAACTCAATTCATAACCTATTTTGTCCACTGTCGTTAAATTTTTTGTGTGAAAAAGGCTTTTAATGTGTAAATAAAACCTGTCAGTGTTCATTTCTGATACAAGAAGGGGGGAGGTATATGATGGAATAGTGGTGTGTAGAAGCATAATTTTAAGGGGCATACTAGTGTTCATTATTCCATTGAATGAATTTCATATGACATACTTAACTTCTTGTGATAAGATCATGTCATTTTCAAGAGGTAATTAATTACCAGTTAAAGGGGATTTTTTGTTGGTCGCAGCGTCAAGTAGTGTCAAGTTATTAGGTAGGATATTTGCCTTCTTTTGAGAATGTATGTGAGGATTAAACTTAGGTATTGTATCATATTTGTAATAAAATATCAAAGCTGTGAATGCTCCAAATAATTATAATTTTTATGATTGTATGACTTGTTCTTCTGTGATTAGTAAATACATATTTATCATCTGTGGACAGGAGGCTGAATTTTTGTATATACATTATTACTTGCAGTATTTTCTTATCCGATGTCATTCACACCTCAAGAGTTATGTAGAATTTATCAAAGATGTACTTAGCATAGGCTCATTTGATTTTACCCACAGATATATACTTTTTTCTTGCCATTTTGTTTGTTCCAGTAAAACATGGAATAGTAGTGGAGCATAGTTAGGCTCTCAAAAGTTTTAACACCAAGTTGGATTTTTATAGCATGTACAGTAATTGAAAACAAAATTTCAAGTGACTGTGTTGAAGAGCATTTACAATTTGCTTTGGCTGTTGGGTTTACACCAGTACTATAAACAAGAGCAGCTTTGATTCTGCAGTGACCTCAGATAGTGCTACAGCATAACTTTTAAGTAACCTTTTCCAAGGTTGTTATTGTGAAAAGTAAGTAACATACATATTGAATTTGGGACTGTTGATAGTCATGTCATAGTCATCTTGGAAGTAATCACAAGTAAATTACAGCCATTCCATATTACATTAACTTTTTTTTCAATTTATGTTATATAGATGGGCTACTTTAATATTATTGGGATTATAAGATGACAAGGTTATCCATGACGTAGAGTTCCAATGGTTTCCCTTTTTATTTCTACTCTATTTTATGGGTATCTTTCCACATTGAAAGTGAATGGGAATCTGTAAATTTGTGAATAGGTTTGAACCACCAAAAAGCAGTTTCAGATTTCATCCCATTGTAATTAATTTTGTTAAGCATTTTTTGGGGGGTTCATGCTGATGTAAAGTAAGGCTTAATAGTAGTATATTCACTGAAGAAATTGGGTCAGAAAGTGATTGTATGCTCTTTTCACATTTGATACTGAATCTTTTAAAAATTTGAAATTCAGCAGTAATATTAGGTAAAAATTGGTAATGTGTACTGTGCTTGATCATTAAATCACTGTTTTTGTAAGTAAATTTCTTCACCATTTCAGCCTTCTTGGATACTACATTTTGTTTGAAGTACACTCTCTCTGTTTCTGTACAGATGCATTCAGTCACTGTCATTCATTGAAACTTGATCCTGTTCAATCTTGTAGTGGTGTTACCCATTTGTTGACCAGGTTAAGGTATACGCATCTATGAGTATGCAAGTTTTTTCAGCACAAAATGCCAAGAAAGTTTTTAATTGCACATTTGTGCAGCTGTGAAAAATAGTGGTAGAAGTCCTATTCCCATTAGAGCATCCACACATTTCTACTGAAAACTAAGCTCTGCTCAGCATATTAGTAAATTGGTTTTTATCTAAATATAATTTTTTACACTGATTTATGTTTCAATCTTTGTCAGGTCAAGTCATGGCATTTATTGCCTGCATCCCAAAATCTATGAAGGAAATTAATTAAATTGGAACACTTATTGGTGTGCACGGCAGCCAAGTATGATTGCATTTTCTCAGGTGAATTTTATACAGTAGTCATGAAAGCAATTGTAACTAGGGTTTTTTATTTTTTCTTCTTTAAGGGTATCAGAGCAGTACCTATTAAGCGTTTGTGATGGAAGAATTAGAGTTGCTTAAGCCTTGGTCTTATTTGAATAGTGGGGTTTTAGCAGACTTGTTCATTTTACCCATCTTCTGAATGTTAAACAGGAAGTCCTGCTTAAGTGTGATATTTACTGGAAAAGTTGCTGTTGTAAAGAAAGATATAAAGGATAACATTAATAATTATGAATATTCCCCTGTCAGTTTTTTGTTCTTTTAAATCTCAACTGCGTGTCTTATGACGTGATATGTATAAAGATTGTGTAAAGATATTGACAGATGCAGTAGAAGGCTGTCTTCCTTGTGTTCTTAATAGCAGTGTGAATTCATGATAGGAGAGCTGCTGCCTTGCTAACCTGTCCTTTTCCATTGCATTATCTGTTTGACAGCATGTGCAATACTGTACTGTCAAATAGATGACAAGCAACTTTTCGAAGTAATTGTATGTACCCAAAACTTAAAGACACAAGGTTGGTAGTTTTGCCCTTTTTGTCAGTGTCAAGATTTATTATAGCAGCACTTGTGCTCTTGCACATAAAAAGTTACTGATATTTCTGTTGACAGTTAATACCTAACTATGGTTTAATATATGGAACCTTCTTGAATTGGCAAGTCATTGCAAATGTCTTCAGTTTCAACCATTCTTTTTGCACTACTACAAACTGTCATCAAGTATTGGTTAGCAAAAACCAAAATCTATAGCCAATACTGTTAGAAATGAGGGAACAAAATAAAAAAGAATGCTATGTATTAAGATTTATGAAAACGAACATTATAAATCCAAGGACTAAAGAATAAAAATGGAAATTTTTGAAGCATTCAATATGAAGAATACATACAAACACTGTACCATGCTACTTAAAAACTGACAGGTACCAATACTCGCTTCTAAATTTACTTAAATAGTTTCATAAATATTAAATTTTGAACAACATAAGTAAGGTTGTCTTACGGACAAAATAATTTTTGAAGTAAAAATTAAGTTGTCCACACAGTCTAGGTGCGGTTGCAGACCTCAGCCTTAAACGGTAAAAATTGGAAAAATAGACAGAAAGCAACCAAAGGGATGGTTTAAAAGGGAAAGCAATGCAGCCAGAGGACAAGGGAACTTTGCCAAAATCTAGTACTGCATACACTTTGTCATACAAGGCACATGTTACACATTTATCCGTAAAGGGAATGGAAATTGAAAACCATACCAAGGTCATTGTTTTTTATGTAATCTCGTAAGCACACGAAGTACATTTAACATAAAAATTGATCAAGTCCCAAATGTGTGGTTCAGCAAGACTACTTCCCATAACTATAGAACCAGGTTGATTTGAGAGTACTAACTGCAAATATGCACTCAATTCCTTGTGCTTTTGTATAGTCACTTGAACTTCGGGTTCTTTATTATATACCCCAAACGTATTGCAGATTACTCGTTACAGAAAGAAGGTAATGTGTGAAAATTAGGGAATACTAATTAGACTAAAGAGCTGAGAATTGTAACAACATACAGAAGTCTAGGGTAAAGTGATGTCAACTAAGTAAGTGAAATATTAAGTATGAATAAGATTTACCTATCAAATATGGGAAAGCAAAGCAAAATTATGAAAGAATTATAAGGATGAGAGAAGAATAGAGAAATCCAATAGTGAAAATCTATTCAAACAGTAAGTCGTACAGTGACCCAAGACAGGTGAAATCAACAAACTTTGCTAAGAGAAGTCTTGGTCCTCATATTTTCATAGGAACTTTGTCAGTTTTGCTCATTTCTTGATTGTAAACAATGAATTTTTATCTTAAATATATTCTTGACACATGTATTGCTTTACGGTTCTCTTGCTTTGTTAATCTTTTCCTTAAACGGTAAATGCTTCATAGTTGGGCATTACTTTCCTATGTCTTGGATAATTTACATAAATCTTATATTAGTTACTTGATGTTTTGCTTATATATTTGGCACTGTTGTTCAAGATAATGTATATTCCTTTGGGTTTTTATTTTTGCAAAATTTGGGTGTCCATTGTGATTAATACAATGAACAAATCTGCAACCATAACCCCTTGACCAGAGAACAAAACAATTTGTAATTACTCAACATCATACCTAGCAAAAGCCCATTTTTTTCCCATTCCAAATGTTTTTCTACTTTACAAACTGGACAATGCTGTTGTTGAATTATTATTTGCATCATAAAGTTGGTGCTACGATCCTAAAATAACCACCCCATATAGGAAACCAATAAATATTGTCAAATTTGAAGTGCTGAGGTCCTTTGTGGATTTACAGTAGAAGCAAAATGAAAATGTGTACCTAGATACCTCAAAAATGTTGTGTCCTTTCCTTACAGAATGTTTTGTCCCTCATTTGGGACCACCGTCTCTGATAAATTTTTTAACACCATTTAGAATGGATGATCTTCACTAGCACCCAACAGTTTTGATGTCCTTCATGTTCTGTTAGAAGGCAGCAGCCTCTTCACAGGAGGAGGCCTTGATCCCATTAGCCTCACATTTAGGCTCGTAAACTGGGTTTGCTTTTCTTTTTCAGTTTCCTCTTTTGTGATACTACAACCATTCATTCTCAATGAAAATTTAATATTGTTATAAGTTGCTTCCCATTCTGAATCCAAATTACCAAATTAATGAGCTATTTTTCAGTCAAGCAACACATATTTACAGCTCTCTTTTGTTTTTTAGCAGTGCTCTACTTATGTTACGATACCTAATTGGATCATTTGCTCACTCTGCAGGATCAGCAAATTTCTCCCAAAACATCTTCCTTTGTTCAGTTTTGTCAGATATGTCTGTTTGTACTGGGTCAACTTGTGAACCTGCTGTTCATGAAATTCCAAAACTACTGAATGTTCATCTGTAAGTTACTGTAATCTTTAGTCTTTTCTCTCCCGTTTACTAATGTAACACTTCTCCCCATAATTCTCTTTCTTTACTGAATGTGGTTGCACTTTGATGACATTTTTTAATTTTTTTTATATTTGTACTAAGCCACTGATATAAAAATTCCGTAATGTATTTATAAAGCATTTTTCTATATTGCTTAGTAATAATTATTGTCTTTTGGAGAGGTTAAATGACTAGATCCCTGGTAATTTTTTATGAAGAATCTCTATTAATTTAATTTTATAAATAATCACCGTAATGCTGGTCAGGTTATGTTAATTTTGGATTGGTTAAAGTTTCCAAAATACTGTATACAATAATTTTGCAGTCTTCAAATTTCCAAATTGAAACCTCCCCTTGGGCTTTAATAAAGTCCACACATGTTGAATATTGTTTAAACCTGCACTTTTGAAGTGTCTGGTTTTGACGTCTCTGACTTGTATAAAGTAGCCAATAACTCATATCAGTAAATCACCCCATTGCACAGCAGTGTATATGGCGTTTACTTTTCGGCTTCATTTATGCACTTGTGGTTTCAAAAAGGAAAGCCTGGTGCAAACCATAATGTCGTTAAGCCAATTATAAGCCCGTTCATTTTATTCTGTGTATGAATCAGTCTCTTCTTCCACATTTTTACTTTTTTTGAGTTTCATTTTTTTTCTATTTTACTCTGGAAGCTGAGCCTCATTTATACCTCCTTATGGTATTATAGTTATTATTATATACGGGCACAGCACATTAAACATTTAAGGTATTCTGTTGACCAAAGAGGTAAAAATATAAATAAAAATAGAAAAAATACAGACCTGCAATACACAAATACTTTTGAATATTGTAGTCTATTCTTTAGAATCCTATTTTATGTATGGAGATGATTTGGCTATACTATTTTTTTTGTCACAGAAGGCAAGAGAGGATACTTTGAAACACCAATCTTTACTTACCTTTGTAAATATTTGTCCACCAATGAGAAAAAATGGATCATTATTATACATCAGGAACAGTTCATGGTTCTTCTGGATAGGATGGGCTTGCTTTTGTCCAATGACTTGCTTGAAAATCATTAATAAAGTGTTATTTGTGAAGGATTGATATTTCAGTATCCTAAGTTTACTGTTTTGTAAAGCACAGCTGGTTGTGATCATGCAGTTCTTGCTTGATGTACTTTTCACAGTACAGTACAAAACCTTGTACAGCAGTTCTGCAAAAAAAGGAATCAGTTGTGTTAAACCATTGGATTGTGGTGCTCTTCATTCTAAAAAGAATCCAATATTGAACTGTCTTCAAAATTGTCCACTAGACCCATCCATGAATGACAACACTTTCAACCTATTTTAAGTGACTGTCCATTTCACATGAAACAATGTAGCCTTGGAAATTAACACTACCACTATTCATCACTCTCAGTATATATAGTCATTATTTAAAGAGTAGCATTACATTAAAAGTACTGTAAAGCCAATTGTATAAAGAACAGATGCTTTGGGGCACCCAATTGAGGTTTGAATTTATATTAATTCTTTTCACTTAGCTGTCCAACATCTTCAGTTTCAACCCTTTTCTGTGTTCCTGTTCTTAAGAGCAAAACCTTTGTGTGAGCTCCACAAGAGTCTGGCCACTGTAAACTATGGTACATAATTCAGTGACAACCTGCAACTGTTTGGTGACTCATTCTTAAAATGGCTTAGGGGATTATTACTTTCTTCTTGATGTGTTACACTTGTTTGAATTCATGTATGGTGAAAAGAATTTTCCAGATTTGCAGTCATTACTTTACTGGGAATTATGTAGGTTACACAAAATCAGTTGTAAAATAGTAGTTGGATAGAAGAGGTGTAATTTAAGATGAGCAAGGAAGCGATCATACAATATACAGTATTTCTGGATGTTGAGTAGGCATTCAACAGATGACTGACTAATTTGCATTGCTGGCAGGGGGTAATGGAGTGAGACACTTTTAGGTTATTATGTTACTCTACTATTGTGAGATCTGTAGTTGAGACAGTGAAGCGTATCCTCAGGATCTGAGACAAATGATGTCCACCAAGGATCTGAGCTGCCACCCTCCCCTGGATTGCATGCTGGCTCATTGCAACAAGAGAGGATCTAATACAACAACTGATTCAAGTTACTGATCTCCAAGTTCTCCCTGCTGCCACCTGCCCATGCCAGTCAAGCCCTTGACCTACTCAACAGATTAATGGTGAGCACAACACCAGGGATATCTTGCATCGAACTCTAGTCCGTGCAGTTGTTGCTGGAACTTGACACCAATGGGAAGCCCAAGAAGGTCAATGTGACTAGGGAAATAGGGCTCCACCGACTCCAATGCCAAAGGAACACCAAGGACAGACCCGAAGAAGGTAAATGAGTAACTCGAGGCAGTGCAACTTTCCACCCACAACTCTGGAGCCAGAAAAAACCAGGACCAGAACTAAGATAACGATGAAGTGACCCAAGTCAACACGGTGCAAAAGCACCCCTTCAGACAAGGACAAAAAAGGGACTATGTCCCCCAGATGCAGGCAGAGAGAAATGAGCGGGCAGCAATCCAAGGTAATCGCAGTGCCTTCCACAACTCTGACAGATACTTGATCCATCAGATTCTACATTACAGACCAAACCTGCAGCAAGAAGTTCCTGGTAGACATGGGTGCTTTCAAATTCATCCTCCTGACATCGTCTGTAGACTGCTGAACATCCTCACATGCCGACCTCATGGCCATCAACATACCATCATACACCCACTGGACCCTCACCCTCCACCTAATGAAAAAGAAATACCAGTGGGATATCATCATCAACATCCAGATGCCCCTGGTCAACACAAACTTCTTAGGTCACCTAAGGCTACTGGTGGATGTCACCCATTTTCACCACCTGGACCTTAAAACTTTTCAGACAGTACCACGCACCACTAGACCTAGGCAGGTGCCCATCTTGATAAGCCCCATGGACCTACACACCTTCCTGCAAGATTCCCGATGCCTTCAAGCCCAGGCTCAAATAAATTCCAGGGATGCCAGTGAGCATGGTTATACACTGCTATCTGAAAACAACTGGGCTCCTGGCCCATTGAAAGTTCTGCTACTGAAGAAACTAGCCTCCGCAAAAAAGGCCTCCTTACTCCACTTGGTCAAAAAACCCAGACTCATGGCACCCCTGCGGAGACTACAGGTACCTCAATATACAGACTTAGCTTGACCACTACCCACTTCCAAACATGGTGGATGTCACCTTAACCATGAATACCTTTCTCCACCTACACACATTACTACCATGCAATCTACCCCTAGAACTACGGTGCCATGTCCCAAAGGCTAATGGACAACATCCTCAGTGACCTCCCCCTTTTGTGATTACTATGTCGATGACACCCTCATGGTTTCCAAAAATAGAAAACACCAAAACCACATTGGAGCCATGCTGTCCCTACTCCAGGATAATGCCAAGTTTGTATACCTCAACAAATGCATCATTGGGGCATCCTCTGTATGTATAAAAATTCTGGGTCATAAAATATCAGCAAGTGGCATCTGCCCTTACACTCCCAAGTGTCACTTGTCAGAAAATACTTGACTCCAACCAGCATGAGAGAACTGCAGGAATTCACAGGAATGGTGAACCACTATCACCAGTTCATTACCGGACTTGATCAAAACATGGCCCCCATCTACATCACCTTCAGCGGAAACAAGATTCAACTTGAAGGTACTCCTTTCACCGTTCTAACAGATCATCAACCACTAGTAGATGCTGTCACCAAAAGCCATGACGCTTACTCCGATGTCAACAGCTTAAATTCGTAGTGAAAGCTGATTGTGTGTACCATATGTCATATACTAGGCAAGAAATATTGGTAGCAGATGCATTATCCAGAACAGAAATCAGTGGGTGACCAACTATGAATTAATTATTACCAACTATCCAATGTGCAATTCCAAGACAATGAAACAAAAGGCTACTGCATGGCCATCACACATGTATGATTTGAAGCCTTCCCATTGGGCAACAGAGGGTAAACAATCCTCAGCGACACCAACACTGGCTGCTTGTCCTCTCTAGTGCCAACAGCCCTCTGAAAAAAGTTTTCAACCATCCATCTGAGAGAAACACAACAATGTTAAGTGATAGAAATTCATCTGGTATTGACCATAGAGAGAGGGACGAAATTGTAGACCAAGCTGCCCAGATTGTCAAAGAAGTGAAATAGCCAAGCACAAAGAATCTTCCAAAGGTGATTTCCCTCAACCTAGACGACATTTGGTCACTCACAATCATCACTAGAATCCTAACTCCCATCTGATGGATGCAAGTACATCTTCACAGTAACTGAAAGATCTACAAGATGGCTGGAAATAACACTGATGCTGGGAGCAACAGCGCATATCTACACTGAGGCACTCCTCGATGGTTGACTTAGCCATTTCGGCGTTCTTGATGTTACATCCAACAAGAAGACCAGCACTGTATCAGAGGGTTGCCCTCCCTAGCCAAATTAATTCGGGTGTAAATTCACTACACCACCACTTGCAACTCTGCCACCAAAGGCAGGGCAGAAAGGACCCACCAATCCCTCAAAACTAGGGAGGTCCGTTGCTAATGTGGATGAGCATACATCAGTCCCTCGAAGCCGCCCTCATTGGCAGGTGTGACGGACCCAACTGAAAGTCACGGTTCCCCTTGGTCCTCCTCAGGTATATGCGCAGCACCCAAAGAAGGGATCTTCTGTATGCCCAGGGAATTTTTTCTTCAGCAAACAGCAGTCGACGAAAGACCTATCAAGATTTTGCAAACTCATCAGAAAACACCACCAGTATACAGACATGAGAAGATAAAAAGGATCGTACATACATGCTAGCTAGTATTCCTAAGAAACAACAGCACAATTTTCCCTATGATCCCTTATATAGAGAGGTTCCTGCCCAGTCCTCGAACGAACAAATAAAATGTTAAAAAAATATACGTAGGTGGCATACTGCAAAACTGACAAGTCTCTCAACAATCAACCCATCCAAGTCCAGCATCAAATCCAGCCACCAAGAAAACTCGATCTGTGACAGAACTGCACTTATAAAAGCAACTTAGTATTCTATCAGCTTCCCAAAAGTCATCAACCGAGTAAGGATATGGAATGGCTGTATTTACATACCATACTGACTTGTTTGTACAATATTTCACTTGCAACCTAGTACCTTATCAATATTCCAAAGTACAGTATTTTACTGAATGGGAATGTGAAACATTTGTGCTATTTACACCCTGTATGAATATATTCTGGCTACATTCTCATTAGTAAGTACTTCAGTTTCATTCTGCATAGCCTAGTACCTTACAAGCTTTCTGAAAGGTGCAAACTAGTAAGGATGTGGAATGGTCATATGTTCCATTGTACAAAAATAACTACCCATCACATGTACATATGTTGTAAACAAGTTCTGCGATGTATGAGCATATGTACATAATTGTGGACCTCTCCCAGGCGTTCCTTGCCCACTGGATCCTCCATATATGCACCAAGAGATTCTTTCTCCCCTATGGACTGGGGACCAGTTCTAAATTGTGTATATCCAATGAATACTGTACACCAAAGGATAGCCTGATAAAGGCAGGCTAGTGGAATAGCAAAATGGGTAAACTATTGGAGAGTAAAAAAGGTTTATCCAGTATATAAGCAAAATCATAAGGCCTGAGCTACCGGATGTTGCAGAAACAGGTAAGGACAAAGCAATGGGAAAGATTTTAAAAAAAGTTTACTAATATTTATATAGTGGGATTGTTATGAGCGAAGGATCGGTAGGGAGATGTGGTGTGCACATCCTGAGTTCTCGACGCTTGAGCATGTGACGAGGACCTGACATAGAAGACCAACAGCAAAGAGAGAGGAGTTTTCTGTACCCTAGTTCTACGTAGTTTGGTAGGTAGCCACCAGGACGACGCTGCATCGCCTTGCGAGTTGCGGTCAGCCCCAAATTCAAACCCGGGAACTGCAGAGCTGAAAGGTGCTTTGTGTGTCATATATATATATATATATATATATATATATATATATATATATATATATATATATATATATATATATATATATATATATATATACAATAATTCGTGCAGCTTATAATTGCAGAAATGGACACCGAAATCCTTCAAGAGAAATTTCAATAGCAGTTCACAGGTAAGCAAAGCATACTGAACTTTATTCAACCATAATTTTGTGCTAGTCAGACCAATGTCGTGTTAGCAAGCTACACGCCTTCTCTGTTATATGTAATATTTTCAACATACTGTGGCATTAACTGCGGTGGCAATATCTATTTTAAAATCACAACATCCTTAATCTTATATATGCCTCATAATATAAAGCAAATAAAATCTTGCTCGTTATTAAAAAACGCTTGGTAGTAGATAGGCCTAGAGTTTACTGATTGTGTTAACAAATTTCGTCTTTTAGACACGTTACTGTGATGTAATTTTGTAAGTCATTAGGAAGTCTTTTGCAGTAGGCAGGCTGGTAGAATACTGTCTATACCATCTATTCTTCGGTTTTAGATATGTAAAGGTAGCGATAGATTTGTTTAACAAAATTTATTGTATATATCAAACGTCGTTTCTCAACGAATTTCCGCAACCTCGCAGTCGAACAAATCCTGGAAAACACCTGTTATTCGATTCAAAGTAAACATGGTTTTATTTTTATGTGTATGTAATAAATCGTGGTTTAATTTATGTTTTCATCAAACGACATGTCTCGCAGATAGGTGATACTAAGAAAATGAAATCAGGTAGCTTAGGCTACATTCCGTCAAACTGGGCTACGCATTTGGTTAAGATGCTATATCATTTAAACCTTAGGCCTATTGTAAATACAATTTAATTTCGAATGTATGGAGATAACTAAGTCATCGAATCTTCATGCCAAGGACAAAATATCCTTTAAAGAATGGTGACATGGAAACGAATCTTGGCCAAGCATACGTTAGGCCTAGGCCTTCTGGAACATAAAATTTAGGCCAAACAAAGGCCAAACGCTAGGACCTACGAGGTCATTCAGCGCTGAAGGGGAAATTGAGAGTAAAAAGGTTTCAAAGGTGTAGCAGGAGCACTAAGAAACAATATTGTTAGGAGAGGGTGGATAGTATGTTGGAAGAAAGGGACTATGAAAGGAGGTACAATAAAAGGAATGAAAGGGGCTGCAGCTGGGGGGCCGAAGGGACGCTGCTTACGGTAGGCTACACCAGGACCCTCTGAGTGGGTCCTGGGCTACACCACGTGTGGTGCACTGACGGGACAAGCCCCCTACGTGGTACCTAGGCCTACAAATTCATAAGGTATCTTCATTTTGTTTGCCCTTGTCTTAAGAGCATTGTTATTCCAAACAAGCAAAATTACTTCTTATGGCAGTCCTTATTTAATAATTCTAAGTAGCGCTCCAAATCCTTAGACTAGAAGAAATTACTTTGCTAGCCATTTTTGTCGTCAGTTTTTTTTTTTTTTTTTTACAAGAAGCTGGGCATGGCGGAAAAAATTAATATTTTGCTTAAGGTGGTTTCAAAACTCACTAGTTAGTGACCCTGGAAACACCCAAGCTGCTAAACAAAATGCAGTTTGTTAAAAGAATTTAATACCACCTTCACAGTTACGTCATTTCTTGCTTGTCATTAAAAATGTTTGACAGTAGGTACACCTGGAAGCTACTGTCATGGTAGTCTATTTAAAGCCTATGGCAGTATATATATTGTATATATTATATATATTATATACATATAAAAATATACATGACATTAAAATAATATATAGAGAACGATTTTTTGCATGTACAGTGTAGGCTATAGATTAGGGATTCTTCAGTGTAAGCCAAATTTTCCGGTTTTGTTAGATATATAATTAATCTTATGCATAGAGATTACTGAGTTCAATTGGAGAATAAATTTTCCTAATGCTGTTGCATTCGACCTTCCGATATTTCAGATATACACAAATGAAAATATGTGATTCTTTTCTGCAAAATTCTTTACTTAATATAAATCTACATTTTGTTTTAAGCTTTTAGGGGTTAAACAAATCAAACTATATTTGGCCCTTCAATATTTGAAATACAAACAGATATGAAGGCAAAGTTCTTGACTTCATTTACAACAGACCTCAGAGCAATAATGTTTCGAGGTGTACTGTAATGACCCATTTCCTTGTAATAAAATAACATATGGTAATTGGACGGGAGGGAAAAAGACAAAGTGCTGCTTTGGATTTTCGTCTCTACAGGATAGTAGTTGTGCCGGACAGGTTGTTGTAATATGACCGGCCGGGGTCACGCGCTAGGGACCCAGATGGTCAGCAAAGCGGTATATATGCAAGCAGCAGTACAAAGACTTTCAGGAACTCAAGAAATCAGGGAGAACGGTAATAAAAGAAGACCTACAACTGAACTCTGACAGGAGTTGAGCACAGGACAAAGGTGAACGGAGGGATTTTGTATACATTGAAAAGGTTTTGTGAGGTAGGCAATTTATGTCAACACGGTATTTCGGCAGTAAGCTGTCTCATCATTGTGCTATCAGGCTGCAGCAGGCAGTTACCCCTATCGCATCTTCTTACAAACTACTATTTAGATTTAGCCATCCTTGTGCTGGCACGGGCTCTTGCTCTACAGCTCTACAGCAGCTCGTAAATAAACAGTGACAACATTTCGTGCTCTTCAGCAACCAATAGCAGGGAACAGAATTTGTGTTCAAGGAAATCATAAGCCTATACAGACGAGAAAAAATAGCCAATGCCGTATTTAGTTCACTGGACGGCCGGCCACTTCCCCCGTATTTTAAAAATGATAAATGTCTCACATTTTGTACACATATTCTAAGACTTCAAACAAATGGGTGCCTGCATCATGTAAAAGGACAATAGGGATATTACCATTATGTAATCTAACAACAGGTGTATTGATTTTTTTTACCTGGCAGGGTGCATTATGGTCTTATGATTGGCATTCAGCAAGAGCTGCAGTGCAAGAAGAATACATGCTAATCTTCCAAGGTAAAGTATACATAAAAATACTGGAAAACTCACGTAAATGTTCGAGGAATTAATTTTTCAACATACAACCGTAGGAGTTTATTAAAAAAAAAACCGTAGTTAATAAAAATCCATAGCATTAAAACTACAATATTCGATAAAGTTATAGATAGCAGTAAGTAAACTGATTCATATGTGTACAGTAATCAATGTCTATCATTTTCGTGTAATCAAATGCATGGAGACACACTAAGGGCTATCTGTAACCCGGGGATAAGTTATCTCAGAATTGGCCAAAACTATCGGAAAACATTTTACTGAACAAAACTTGTTCAGATCATCACAAAAGGAAACTTTATTGCTGTTGTTGCTGGAGCATGAGCACCCAAAAACAACTGCTTTGAGTGTTGTAAATAGTTGAGCAAAACTCGGAATTATTTTATATATGCCCATGAACCGTAAACCACAGTCTGAATTTCGGCTGTAAGGACTACATTATTTAATGTATACCCAAACATTACTGAAGTCTACAAATCTGATAGTGCGCCGTGAAAAAGGCAATGCTACTGTACCAATGGTAGAATGAAAAATGTGTCCTGTGGCGGCAGTGTGGCCATTTTTCCATGTCCTACAATAGAAAAACTATATTCAATGGTTCAGCACTTACACTGGGATCCCCAAACAAAAGTCGGCGACAATACAAAACGACTGCCTATCACCAGCAATGAGGCACCTGCGAGCGTGCAAAATACGGGAACCAAATGACTCCAGTGATTACAGCGACCCTGGGGCCTGGGTGAGATCTCGCCTAACTTTTGAACATTACTTTTGCCTACATTCACGAACTTGGAGGGTCGGTAGCCAAATAGTGCATAACAGTTGAGCATACGTCGTTCTGCTATGCACGTCAAGAAGGGACGGTCCAAGAGGGCTAAGCGACTCCCAAATTCGGCCTGGTTAAGGGCACGGGGCGCACGGTGCCCTAGGTTAAGGGAATGTTAAATTACGATGTATCCTTGGGACATCCTTAATCAAGTTGAAGCCTTGGCCAGGCCACTTGTTCGGATGCCGTTAGGCTAGTCATATATGCGGGTGTATCGTATTCGGTGGTTGCCTGAATGGCTAGCTTTGAATGTTCCTTGTTATTTGTTCGTTATATCTTACACACGTGATTTTATTAGGGTTATCGTAAATACCCGGCAGAATACAAACTTACACCAACAGTTCTGCAAAGTCTTCTACAACGTATGAAGAACTTAACAAAGTGAAAAATATCCAAACAACAACGAATCACTTGCGGCTTGAGTCTGCTCCTGTCAAATCGCCACCTCAGTGAAAATAGCCTAACCTACGCCGCAGGTCCTAAAGTGCTCATACACTTCTAAGTAGGCAGCACCAAAGGAGTGAATTATCTTACCTTAATCCGTTGAAGTGGTAGGCTGAGGTTGTAGATCTTTGGCGATGTTGTGACTGGAGGATTTTCGTGCAGTTCTTGGGAAGAGCAGGAAGGACTTTCACCAAGGTGAGGGTATAATTTTGCAGCTTGTAAGTACGCTGATCTTTTCTTGGTTTGCATAAACAAACAATGACAATTCACGACACTAGGCAACAATAAATGTGTAGGAAACAATGCTACCTTGGCATTATTTGTGAATTGCGTTAGTAAATTCACAGCAGGCACATGATATCTCATTTAACAAGGACATTGTGGAAAGCTGAACTGAATTCAGAGTGGAAATGGTACGGAAGGCATCTGCTGAACGGTTCCATGATTAACTCAAAAAGGCACAAAGCATTAGGGACATCACATCTTCATGCCGAGTGGATGAGTAGCTTTCGTGCATGACGGTCGTTAAGAGCCAACAGAAGACGAACAATTACCATGAAATTCGCCAATAATATATATATATATATATATATATATATATATATATATATATATATATATATATATATATATATATATATATATATATATATATATATATATATATATATATATATATATATATATATATATATATATATATATATATATATATATATATATATATATATATAATTACAGATTGTCTCGTTGGAGGGATGAAAGGGGGTTTATATTAAGTTACTGCTTTAAGGCCAACCGGAAATAGCAACCTGTAACAAATTGAAGGGGAAAAATTGGTAACTTACCTTGGTAGTACCATTACTTAAGTAGTGATTTGAAGGTCGCCATGGGAAATGATTAGCAATTTACATTAAATTTAATTTATTTACAGAAAAACAACCAAGGAGGTAATCTGAAAGGCTGATGATACAGCAAATAAATTCTAATAATGAAAAAGATACAAATTTGAAATGCGAAATAAATCTCGGCATCTGACGAGTTGATGTCGCCTGAATGATTAGGCTCAGATGCCGAGTTGATGTCGCCTGAATGATTAGGCTGTCTTGTGTGCAACGAAAGGGGGAACAGGTTACTGCTCCCTGGGCTGCGTACCAGGGAAGTTGTGCATTCATTGAAATGGCAGTACTTTTAGGATGATTTGAGTTTACGAGGATGGGTCAACTGAGTAGGATAGTAGTGAGACCCTGTAAGAGAATCCAGGATTAGCATGTTACACAGAGGAATTTCTCTCACACTAAGCTAAACAATGCACCATGGAGGAATTGATTAATTAAATTTAATTGGCCTGTGATAACACTATGGAGGGAGTAACTACTGCTGATCTCTGAACAGAGCTAGATTCAGTTGAAGACAGTGGAAGGGGGGGGGAGTTATGGGCTGCTTTTGGTAGATTTGGCTTAACAAAGAGGGCTTGGTTGGGAGAATGAAAAGTGAAAATTCAGAAAAACAAAAGGAGAGAAATTCATGGAGAGGGATAGAACTGGCTTGGAGACTAATTTCGTCTGACGTACCAGATGTCTGGTGGTGTTTGGGCTCTGAACATGTGGGGGCTTGGTCGTCCAAGTTTGTTAGCTTCCGCCAGGGGAGGAAAAGGAGTGGAGAGCAAAACGACCTTTCGGGTCGCCATCTGGGTACCAAGTCTTCTCGTTGTTTTCGAGTCACGAGATGCTTTGCTGTTGTGTGCTTGGGAGCAGTGAGGTCAGTCATCAGCGAAATAGTCACACAGGCAGCAAAAGTGTTTAGGAAAATAGATCTTATGGTTAGGTACTTAAAGGTTAAGTTCCTGATCTACCTCACATCCTGGCTTTGCCTCTCTACTCTAACTGACGAGCCCCAGCTATTGGACACGTGATTGGGGGGGTCAAGGGGGTGCTATGGTCCTACCTTAGTTCAAAATAGGGTACTACCCTTCTTTCCTGCCAGTAAATCCTAGCCTACCAGTTAGCTGAGAAGCTCTTTTATTTAAAAAATCGATATATTATCTGGCTGGCTAAGAGGGAGGAATGAGAATACGTGAAAATAAATTATATATATATATATATATATATATATATATATATATATATATTATATATATATATATATATATATATATATATATATATATATATATATATATATAATTTCATAGACTGTTTCCGAAAGAAGAGCATGGCAGGAAAATTTTTTTCTAGTGTGATGGGGTATAATATATATATATATATATATATATATATATATATATATATTATATATGTATATGCACACAAGAATCAGATCCACTTCATCTGACACGTTCTAAAACAAATTTTTCGAAAATAAGTTGATAACTCATAATGCATTGCTGGGAGGAAGGAAATATCCAGCAGTGTAAAGAAATAATGCAGGATGCAGAATTTACTCTTGGGTATACTAGTACCTTGGCATGTTTCCTGTTGGGTTAATCGGTATTTTAATTGAGACTTTCTACTGCTGTAGCACAAAAACGGAGGAAACAAGAGATTTCCATTTCTCGGTAAATCATCTTTTAGGACCATCGGAAGCAACGATGGATTCGATACCAGTATGATGCAGTGGCTAGTGAAAAGATTGTCAGATATCAGATGTGTTATCAGAATTAGTAATCGGAAAACAGTGGTTCAGAAAACGAAATATGAGGTTGACTAATTGGGTTCATATGCTGTATACAATCCATAGCGAACCATTATGGACGAGATATATCTCATTTGCAAGTGATAATCAGACAAATATTCTTTGTTATGCAGGTACAGACGTGTTTATCACTTATGAATTATAAAACCAAATTCTCCAGAAAGCCACAAGACAAGTAATTCAACACCTCTAGAAATCCATCTCGCTTGGAAATTTACTGTGAAATCGCAAAGCGTAATCCAGATTAAGCCTGTAAGTGTAAGCCGTCGGGATGTCAACACTGCGCGTCAAAAGTTGGCTCATCTCTTGTATTCTCTTCTCCCGGCTTACCGGATTCTTGGTATTACGAATATTTGCACCATTTTGTACCCATTTTTCACTGCGAATGAGTTCCATATTGGATAATTGATATAGTTAGCAGTTTTGTGTTTGCTATAGTCCACCATTATATTGCTACGAAATTCTCGCTGTGTTAGCCCCTCGCTTATTTGCATTTAGTAAGAGTTGGCTCTCATTCGTCAAGCCAGTGTACTCTTCTGTAAAAATGAGAAAAACGCATTAGCAGCAGCTGTTAAACATGATTTATTAGTTATTTAATGTGTGTTAGTCCCTTCACCAACTGAGATGAGTGGTCAGTTCATCCAGTCATATGACGGTCAATATATACTATATATTCCAAAATACACATGCTCCCCATTTCCAGTGGTATTGTGAACCATATTCTTTAGCTTAACTTCGATATGTTGTACTGTCATGTCATTAGAATATTCTGAGGTACCCCCTCTCAAAAAACAGATATCACATGCAATAAGGACCATTATTTCTCCACATCTACTGTATGACCTACTCTGTCCTGAAGATTTGTGCTTTATGAACCTTACCTGTTGTATGCTTTCACATAATTTTTACGTACACAAGATGTTTCAGGTTATTATCAATGAGCAATTTTAGGTTCAGAAGGAAAATTTGAAACTCCTTTGCATTCTTTTGTATCAGAGAAAATTAGATTCCTATTGAGTAACAGTTGAAAGTTATCCTACTGCTTAAATTTTTTTTTTATACACAAATAAAAATAGCAGAATTTTATTATAACTTTGGAATACACTTTGAATCCAGATTTATTGTTCTTTATATCCAGGGTCCCTAATTTCAGGCTGGCAATTCTGATCACCCTTTTCCAATTCTCCTTTTCCAGCCTTTTTGAATAACTTTTGAAAAGTTTGTTATGTTATTTGGCTAGAAAAAGATATTGAAATTCTCTTGTCTTTACCCATACTTCTGGAATTTTGCCACTCAGACTCGGAAGAGTTTTCAACAACCCTACATTTCCTTCTTCCACTGGTGATGTTTTGATCTGCATTATGAGGAATATTTGCCAATGCCTTTAGAACTGCTGTTCTTTGACTTCTCTAGATACCTCACAACGCTTGTATTTTTGCCAGAACACTTTGCAGAGTTTACTCGTTTCTTGTCTAAATTCCTTATGTCCCCTTTTGCCATTAAGCTCTAAACCGCATTTAACAAAAATATTGACTTGAATTGCACCATCTGTATGATGTCTCGACTTCGGATACTTAAAATATTGAATGGTGTCTGGTGCATAAAGCCTAACCTGAAGTATTCAGTTTCCACATTTAGTGTTCTCCTTAAATGCAGTTTAACACATTTAACTTTCACACCATCCTCTTTCTTACCCTGACGTCCTTTGTATATTTTTAGATATGGCAGACATTCCTTTATTTCATCCACTTTAATATCTTTTTGAATGGGCCCATGTACCTACCTGATATATGACCTCGTGTGGTACAAAAACACTTGCATTTTTTTTTTAAATAGTTCCTTGGATTAAGAGTCAACTTTCTTTTTCTGTGCATATTGAGATTGCCTTAAAAGTTTTTCCATCTTAACTGAGTTTGATATTAAATTTGATAGCGTTCTCATTATATCATTTCCTCCCCCTGTGTACATGAACTGCATAATTATTATATTATCTTGCATTAATTGCCCAACACCTTGTTCAATTGCTGCCTTACGTATTTGTCTGCTAATCACACTGTAGCAGCGGAGGGTTAAATTTGTTGTTATCCATTTTAGTTTTGTCGGTTGGTATTAATTTCCTTCTAGCATGGTACCCAATTTCTTCATCTGGACTATCACTTTTCCCTTGTTCTCTGTCTTGAATCTTTACTGCCATAATCCATTTTCTTTTTGGTTACATTCATTATGTAAAGGTCACCAGACTCATCTTCATCTACTACTTACATGGTCTAGAGCACATCATCATCGCGTCCCCGTAAGGGGTAGTGCTTTCATTGCACCTCACGGGATGCACTGTAGGCATTATTAAAGGTTCTTTGCAGTGTCCCTTCTCCCCCGAGTTGCAACCCCTTTCATTCCTTTTACTATACCTCCTTTCATATGAACTTTCTTCCATCTCCTAACAATTATTTGAAGGTGCAACTGCGAGGTCTTCCTCCTGTTACACCTTTCAAACAACCTTCTCTCAGTTTCCTTTCCAGAGCTGAATGACCTCATAGGTCCCAGTGCTTGGCTTTTGGCCTAAACTCTATATTCCATTCTGTTCCTCATCGTCATCGCCAACACTAGTGACACAAAGGGCCTCTGTGAAATTTCTTCACGCATATGATCTTTCCTGTACTTTGTGTTCCAGAGAACTCCACTCATCTCCAGCCTCCCTTCTTATAGTTCTCATCCAAGCATGGGTCTTCTAACTCTTCTGGTGCTTACAGGAGCCCAGCTAACACTACGTATTACGTACTGTTCTCAGAATGGTTGTGCGAAGGACATGTCCGAGCCTAGGACTGGGTTAATGCATTCTCTCTGGCAATTACCGAAAATAAAAACAAAATTCTTTTGTGTTATTATATATGGAATACAGAAATTTTTGGTCTATAGAATTTCCTTGCATGGTAAACCAAGTAGCTGGCTGAATACTTTGAATCTTACATCCGCACATGCAGCTGTTCATTTCAGACAACCATGCATCCAATTTGCACCCAGTCGTCTTCTCACATTTATAAATGCCTCTGTTTTATAATTAGACAATCAGTTTTATAGACATAATTCTTAGTTAAAATCTTCAGGTCTTAATATAAGAATGCAGCATTTCCTAATTTCGATATTAAGCTTTGCACAAAGAAGGGCGTTTGTGATATTTTTTCTTTTTATTATCGTAATCCAAACAGTTTTCCTTATGTTGAATATGTATAGATGTTTCCTTTCTATTCAGGGTGCGCATGGCTGTGAAGTGTAACAGGGTCTGGCTAATGCGACTGTTCAAGATAACTAAAATTGGAGTGAGTTGACAAAGGTAAGTTTCTAGTACCTGTGCCCGTGTCTCTTTTGGCCTGTCCTTAGGAGTTGGGATATTTGGCTGTATTGCCTTAATCACAAATTAGTTTACCCTGATTAGTAATTTGAGCAAACCGCTAAAATTATACTCAAAACTGTTTTGGTGATTACTCATGAAATTCTTCTTAGCATGGACCCTGTATTGCCTATGTTTACAAATTGACAGTTTTGGGAGGAGAAAAGTACAAGCGAGTGATTTTTAGAGATGACGATAGTGAGATAAAACCCCCGTCATTGGTTATTGGAGTTGGGGCTTATGCTTCTCTTGGTACACCGCCTTACTGATCTCTAGGTATCGGCCAATACTGTACCAGCATGCACTTCATTTGCATTCTGGGCTTGAAAATAACTGTTAAGAATTTAATCACATGCTTAATGTTGAGAACTAAAAAAGATTCCCAAAGGTTAAAAGTTACCCTGTGAAGCTATGAAGATGTATTGATAGACCAGTACTGTTACCAGAAGCAGGTTGTAGGGTCAGAGTGGTTTCTACACCCATATGTGGTTGAGAAGCACTTCAAGATATGGGCAGCACTAGTTATTGATCTGTTTGTCATGCACGCGCCTAAAACAGGAAGATCCTGGTGCTCTGCTTTCATGTCTTGGACCCATGGGTTGCATTGGATGATGCTTTACAGCACCCACTGGACAACTTTGACTTCTATGTCTTATCCCCATTCAACCTGATTTGTTGAGTGACCAGCCATGTGTTAGAAATGCCCAGATGACCCTTGGAATCACGTGCACTTCATGGCTGGAGACTATCCAGTAGCTTTTCTCTGGCTGTTTGTCTACCTCCACCTAGACAAGCTCCTCCGTTTCTCCAGTAAAAGACTATTGCTCATCCCTTTCTCCAGTGTTCCTGCTGAAGGATATGGATCTCTCTCTTATGATTAAGATAAAATACTTCATGTTTGTGTATCTAAGAAGAATGCAAATTACAGTATCTTCAATGTGCCTCCAGTTCCTGTATGAATATGAACTTTTGTATTTTATATATACTTATTCATATAGTGGGAGGTAGTGACCAAAGAAATAGAGTACTAGCTTCCTGGTCACATATGCAAACAGAGAGGTGACCTTTGTAACCTTCTATACAGCAAGGCATGTATGTTGTCGAGGCTAATAGGCGCCCTATGCTAGTTTTGGCTTTCTTTTGGTCTTTGGTCTAGGAAAGGAGAGGAATTTTTTTTCCATTTTTAGGACTAGAAATAGTGCAGAAGTTAGCAATATCACGTCATTAGAATTAAAGATAACAGGGCTTTACTGTGTGCTAGCAACCCCCACTGTGTAAACCTGCACTTAGCTATACCAGTGTATGATTGGCTGCTAAACAGATAGTGTGAGAGAAAGGGAGAAGGGACCTCGAGCAGTTTTGCAGTGTGCCCACCCTGTGAATTCATTGTTCTGGAGTGGGATGTGACTTTCGTGCTCTATGGTCTCACCCAGGCACCATATGAACCCCGGGGGGAGGGTTTGGATCGGAGTGACATTCACCAGGCTGCCTTTCTGCTAGCCTTAGCGTCATTGAAGAGAGTCGATAAGCTTCACACGCTTTTGTACTGCGTACAGAGGGTTGAAGATCTTTCATGTTCTCATTATTTTCTTATTTTGTGATGAAAACTCAGAACCCAGCAGGTATTGATGAGAAATTTGAGAGCTTTCTATTACTCCTTCTGAGGCTTTGTAGGTGAGGATTGAGACGATTAGCACTTTTGAGAGTTTTACAATACTGTCTGCTTATTATTTATCATCTTAGGCCCAATTTTGGCCAGTGGCACTTGGGTTACTACAAATGTTGAACTGCCACCACAGGCCCTAAGGAGGGGTCCATGGACTTAAATGCCAGGGATGGGGCATCTCCCTCACGCAGTTCAGTCAAGAAACAATGGCATATTTTCAGTGCTTGGAGCCCTTACTTGTGACAGTCACTTGTTATACACCTTGAAGTAATGTGTTTTAAATATTGAATGCCAGTTATTGAAGGCTAAAGAAAAAAGTTTTGTTACTTAAATTGTCCTTGCTTTTTATGTAATACGACTAGTGGTGTAGGTGACAGAGTATTTTATGACAAAACAGGCTTGTAATACAGTAAAGTAATTAGTTTTTTGGCATGGTAAATTAATTTCACAGGTTGAGTGAATTCTGCTTTTAACATTGACTGCTATAGTCCACTTGATTTTAAAGATAGTGATATAGTTATAAGAGTAGTACTTGGCCTCCCTTGCAGTACAGTAAATGGCTAGTGGCATAAAGGTATTGATGGTATTTTCAGCGAACCCAGACCTACCCTGGGTGGTATCCCTCCGTACAGTGCTTTGGAATCTTTGCCATTTTGTGGTCTTGACAAGGTACATGGTTGTCTATGCAAACAAGGTAGTGAAATATGTATTGGGTATGTGGGTAACCATTTAAAACTTTGTAACTGATATTTAAATTTTAATATGATGAATGGAAGATACAGTAATTCTTGCTAATGAACTCAGCGTTCTTGGACCTTTGTTATTTTTAGTGCTTTTGCAACAAGATCAGTGGCCTCCAAAATATTAGAGATACAAATGAATCGATTCTTGTTGCAGTTATTTGCTTCCACATAGTGACAGCCTTAACAGAGATCTAGAGTGGACCATTAAGTGGTGAGGCTAATAGAGTACACTATAAAGCCGACTTTAGCAAAACTAAGATTTTAACACCGTAAACCGCTACATATTCATATTTGAAGATGGTTTGTGTTACCATTGCCTCCAAACTTTCATTTTCCTGGCCCCAATACCGTTCCATTACCAGTTCATTAGGCTCCCTTTTAAGACAAGAGAATGAAATTCTTGACACATTATCTTGACTTTCTGCTTTATTATTGTTGAGATTATGTTCACCATTTACGATAGTGGCAGCACTCTGGGACCTTGATATGTTACACAGACTGCTTAAAATTCCGGTTTCATTTGTAATGATTTTGGTAAATACAGTTTAGTCAGTCATCAAGTTTTAGGTTTTTGGTCATCCTCCACACTTGTTTTTTTTGAACAGGAACTTCTATCATTCTTTGTGTGTGAACCTGATGGGTTAGTGTGTGCCAGTCATATGGCAAAATATCAGCTTAATGATTCTGCCGAAGGATTACAGTAGTACTGTGCCCATCACCAGAGATCTTTAGTTATGTTTACTGTGAATATTGTGTTGCCATTCTAATTGTATTATGGCATTTTATATTGCTAAAATTTGAGAGTATGTAGCTGCAGATCTACTTCAATCTATCTTGTAAATATAAGAGTCCATGTGCTTCCTGTACAGCACATCAGCAGTTCGTTATTTCTTCACTTTTTATTGACAATCTGCATGTGGTTTTATGGTTTCCATTTTATATGTATACGAGATATACTACTACTACTAGTACTACTACAACTACTAGTACTACTACTACTACTAGTACTACTACTACTACTACTACTACTACTACTACTACTACTACTACTACTACTACTACTACTACTGATAATATACTTGAAAATTTATTCTAATTAGCTCGTGTAATTCACGGGTGGTTACTTATCTTTAGTTGCCTTATATAGGTACAATCATTTCATCTTTTTACAATCCTCTCAGTTTCTTTAAAAAACGTATGGTTTCAACTTTCATATCACCTGCAAGGATTCCACAACCTTATTCCACTAAGGATCTGTCTTACAGTACATAACTGATACTAATTGGGTTATCATCTCGTGGCATTTCAGAAAATCATGTTTTTGACATATCTTATAGTCTGGGACAAGGCTTTGGTACCAAGACTTCTAGTTTAAGGTTTTATTCCTTTTCCATGCAGATTTATTTCTTCCATGTGATCTAATTGCTCTTTATCTGTTGTGCAACATCTGGTTCCTTCGTTATTTCAAGTGGTGTTCCTCAAAGTTATGATTTTCACCTATATTTTATAGTATCTTCTGTTTATGATTAAATCCAACCTACGTCTTCTACCCATAAATGTACTGGTGTTCCACCCCTCCAAGTATCTTTTACCTACTTCCCAGCACTCCTTTACTCTACTTATTCTTCTCACTTAACATTGATTTACCATTTCATTAGCTACCACTTCTGGTCTTTAAACTGTATTTGCATGGGATCTTGTAATGTATTCCGGTGCATTCTTTCCGAATACAGTTCCTGCCTGTTTTTCTGTTGGCTCCTCCATCCAGTTCCTCAGTTGTGTTTGATAAAATGTAATCCAACTCCACACTTTTATTTTCATTTTTGGTGCTTAGCTCCTTCAACTCTGGTTTGGAAGGGTCATATAGTTCAGATGACTAAATCTGCTATTAAAAAGTTACGTGTTTTATTTTAATATTAGAAATATTTCTGTCCTCTAAGCTACACTATCTTTATAGACGCTTTATCCATCCTCCCAATTGCTTTTACCTTTGAGGGGCTTTTTCCACTTTCACCCTAGTCGATAGGACTAAATAACAGCCAATTTAGTTTTTTCATTTCAGGGTGTCCTCACTGTATCAATAGGTTCCTACTCACAAGCAGCCCCTTCACAGTTTCCCCCAAGTAGTTATCTGCTGAGCTAAAGAAGCCCTAATCTCAGACAGTCTTGTAAACACTGCCAGGCCACCACTTCCCTTGAAATGATCCACAGGCCTGAAGACGGAATTGCCTCCAACTCTCAGATAGTCTGTAAAATTGCCAGACTATCAGTTTCCTAGGAACAGATTGGCTGAAGTGAAGAGGAGAGCCATTCTTCTTTCAGGCACTCTCCTAAGACTGGTAGGTGAACAGTCCCTCAGGCACTGATCTACTGAGCTAAATAGGAGAGCCCAACTTACTCTTAGCCGCAACAATAACACTACCAGGTTACAGCTACCATAGGAAGTGATCCGTTAACTGCTTCGGTGATGTCTTGACAGTTTTTGGACGGTTAGGCGAATCGTAACAGCTCCCTTCGTTGTTTGTTCTTGTTATGTCTGACTCGATTCTGGTATAGACATTCCACAGTTCAGTTTCGACGTCGCTAAATGATGCCAAGCCACGTTTTCTTGTTATATTTGATGAAAAAATGTAAAACTTCATGTATATCTTCTGGTGATTGTATTAGGCCTGTGTATTTATCAGTGACTTCTTGTGGTGGAACGAAGCTAGTGCTTTGTTTTGTTTGATTAGGATAGCATTTTCCAGATTTGTTTCCCAACGTTGCAAGCCAAGGTTTTTAATTTTTTTGTCGCCAGATGTACCCGCTGAAGTGAAAAAACCATGGATGGGTGTGTATGGAAAGCATTTTCTCAATTTTTTTTTCTGCTGCTTGATCAAAGTCAGCTTATAACTAATTCTGGATAGAGGTTTTGCTCTTTGATGAAATCAAGTGTTACCTCGTAGGTTTTTCTTTTTTATCTTTGTAAGAAGTAACAGTACAATAGTGGCACCGCTTAAGTTGCGGCAACATTGGTGTGGATTTTATATAGCTTTCCAGCTGGCGCTCAATTGAATGTGTCATCACCTAACCCCGTTTTTACTTTTTAAAACCTTAATTCTTTGTAGTTGAGGAGATATTCCCGCATTCGGAAACACACACTAAAACAATGATCCCTTTTAGCCACACTTAAGTTTTCATTTGCACCTGCACGAAATCTTTTGCACGTCTTTCATTAAGTGCTAATGAGTCATTTTGGGGGCAAAGCACGGGATATACTTAATGGTAAATCACGTTTTCCGCAGTTAATTACTGATGATATGTCTTCCTGAGATTTACGCGAGCGTTATTTTGTGATGTCGTCAACCTTCAAAGCACTGGTACAAGCATCATTGGGCAATGTGAATGGTTATTCGAGAGTTTTTCGATAATATCCCAAGTGATAGTATTTTTCGCACTTCCTGTGTACGCATTCCTCTTTCTATTGATAACGTATGGTAGGCCTTCATGTAAAGTTTCATACTATCTAGATTACCAGCAACGAACTGCATTTTGAACTTACCGGCTCCTTACAAAACTATTTAAATGAGAAAGAATATAACTAGGCAGTTCTGAAATGAGAATAAAAGTATTATTGTAAACAGGCATTTTATTCATTACGTAATTTCTTTGTTATGCACTTTGATTAGGCAATTTGTCATTTATAACGTTTGGCCCATTAGGTAGTTTGTCACTTATTCATTTCGACCATGGAGGAGGAGGAGGAGGAGGAGGAGGAGGAGGAGGAGGAGGAGGATTCGCCTTGCATCTGAGTATGCAGTACGAAAAAATAGTAACATCTTGGATGAAATGGAAAAAGAGCAAGGTCTCAAAGATTGAGATTCGGGCATTTGATGAGACGGGGAGAGGATGCAGTATACAAAACAGTATTAGTCAGCAGTACAAATATTAAGCAACAGAGTAAACATCGGCAGGAAGGCCAAAAATATCGTGGTACAAGGTTACTATCAAGATGAAAACCTAGGCCGGATAAGAATGTTCTGTCTTGAAGTGCACTGGAAAGAAGAAAGTGGAGACATCTCATTTTTTCATCTAACTTAGGAAAGGGAAACTCTGACGCAGAAAATGGTCTTGAAGAAACAGAAGCTCTTCAGATTGAGTGTCACTGCAGTGTCTTTGTTTTTGAGGGGAGAGGGGTTATCTTGGAGACAACGATGATAAATATTTGATTAAAAAACAGCGGTAATTAAAGGGGAATTACGAGCACATAATTTGCCATTTTCTGGCTCGACTCTACAGGGAAAACTGCACAAATTTTCCTCTGAATCTGATAAAACTGCTTCTGGGAGATAACGGGTTTTCAAGAAGTTCCCGGAATTTGGTAATGAAGGAAATAAAATTAATTTATAAGCTGAAGATCTTGAAACCAGCAAGTTACCAAATTCATATTAATGAATGGAAAAATTAGGTCATGTTGGTTAAAAAAAGCTAAATCAGTATTACATATACAGATCCATGACCATCTCTGTTATTGCTGATCTTTTCCCCTTTTGGGGAAAAGCTATGGCCACCAAAATTTCTAGTTTCTCCCTTGTAAAGAGGCAGAAATAAGTCAAAAATTCTAATTGGAACATCTCCCATATTTCACGATGTCTCCGCCAAGAAGATGAAGAGAAACCTATGCTCTGTAAAAGCGCAAAAACAAAAACGAAACAATTGTTTAAAAATGTAATTCGTGAAGATGGGGATACCATCTCTCGGCAGTGTCTGTAAACAAGCCTTCCTGAGACACTGACATTGCGTCACTGTAGACTCCTAAAAGGTATTTTTACCAAGAGAGGACACTGAACATCATAAGAAACATACAGTAGAACGTGTAGAACTAAATGTCCACATTACCCTATTTACAGGGATGGCCCAAAATCCTCATTTTGGTGAAGGATTTGGTGCAGTATCGTCTAATGAAACAGATCAGTTTTCTTGGGCCAATAATGGGTCTGATGTTTGAGCTGACTTATCTGAAGTATGGTCAGTAGTTTAGATCAAGAACTTGCCACCACTGAAATTTAAAATTGTTCGTGATCGGAAAGGCTTAGAAGACATTCAAAATTATCTTAAGATCATGTGTTTAACAAATTAAGTTTTTATTCTACAAATTATACCATGTTGGTACCAGCGTCAGATAACAAAGATTGCTTACTGTTCGAAAATGATATCTGGAAACTATCACGAAACCAAACACTCGACATGTTTGGGGAGATTTTTGTTAGGCTCGTTCATACGGTGCACCTTGGGCTGAAGATGGAAAAACGTTTTGATGAACTAAGTGCATAGTTAAATTGGTGTTTGGTTATAGTTTTCTTTTCACGGCAACAAAATAAATTTGGAAAATGTTAATATCGATTTAAATTTAGATTGCTTGTTTCCGACGTTTACAAAAATGAGAAATTTGCATTACAGACCGACGCATTATATATCTGAGCTATAGGGTATATAGATCGTCTAAAAAGATATAGTGATATCAAGCCGATTTTAGTTTATGATGGACAAAATGATTTTTTTATTAAAAAAAACAACAGTCTTTGGTAGTACTTATAGTTTAAGGCATGTAAAATCTCAATGCATCGTTTGCCTTTAACGTTATCTGTTTTTCGTATCCATCTGTATTTATGAACTTATTGTTAATTTTATGAATATTAATATAATAGTAAACAACTTTGCAATGTAAGTTTCACGCGTGTTTCTCACCGTTAGCAACAAGCTAAGTTGTAAGCCAATATCTGTATGAAACGAAGAGCACTTTTATATCCAGTGTAAAAGTGATTCATCACTAAAAATATTTGCTAATTACTGGAGAACTGTAAACAACCCCCCCCCCAAAAAATAAGAATTTATAGAAATTTGATAATAAGGGATATTTTTATGAACTGAAGAATTACATCAGATTAATGTTCTATGAGATGGAAATCTAAGCAGAAACAATTCATTATCAAAAACGCGCAACGGATTGACACAAGTAACTGAATTATCGCATACTTTGATATACGAGTGAAAGCTATTTAGCCAAATTGTAAAAAACTACAAAATACTCGTATTTTCGTATCTACAACCTCACGACCATCACTGCTTTGCACTCATAATGAACAATCACTTAACGTTTAATCTAGTGAACAAATTCATCTTGGATTAGTCATCATTGTTGTCAACAGCGATGATTGTAGAAACGTTTATCTTACTCTGTAAGAGGTTTTTCTTTCGGATAAGCATTTAACAGAGTTTAATGGTTTCCCACCCCATAGACAAACATATTTCTATAGCATGGAAGGATGTAACGATGCCAGCCACTGATAGATAAGAGCTGTATATATATATATATATATATATATATATATATATATATATATATATATATATATATATATATATATATATATATATATATATATATATATATATATATATGTATATATACATACTGTATACATACATACACATATATATATATATATATATATATATATATATATATATATATATATATATATATATATATATATATATATATATATAATTTCGGAGAGAGAGGAGAGGAGCTTTTACTGAACTTCAAAGTACGCGAGAACACTGTGAGGAGAGACAGCCAGACAGGCTGACGGACTCACAAGGAGAGGAGGAGATCCTAATAGTAGACCTGAAAGACAGATTAAAATTAAGCAAACATTCACCTACAGAAATGGCCGCGGCATCAAAGATCCTAAGGAATAATTAATTCATCCCGACGAATGAGTAAATGTAGGCTTTAAACGCTACGGTAAATAGGGGAAGGATAAATGCTTCGAATTTAATGGTTAATTTCAGACCCTGAGATGTAATCAAAGTGATGAATAACCTCCATCCAGAATTCACAGTAATTTAGACTAAGCAGCCCCCAGGCCTGTAGGTGGACCGAACCATCCATGTGTACATACGCTCATTTGTGTACACACTCCCCGATCCCTTTTCATGCCTCTTGTTTTATCTGTGAATGCTCCAACGGCGAGGCATGTCTCTGTTTTACGTTTTGTGTTTGTTAGTGCCGTTAAAGTTTTGTTCTTTTCCGATCGCTTGGTCAAGTATGTTTTAAAATAAGTTGAAGTTTGTTAACAGTTTGATTGTACGTGAGGATACATGTTGAATGTTGTTTCTAGGTAAGAGAAGTGACTAGTAAACTCTTTATCCCTTAACATGACTTGACCCTGGCCCATCCTGACCTTACCTTGTTTCCCCATCACTCCCCTGCTGAAGGTTCCCGCTAAAATGGCCGCCATTACGCGCCCCTTCCCGCCAAAATTGGCTGTGATGGCAATACTCGAGCGCAACTTAGCGCGTATCCCGCAAGACGACCGGCGAGAAAGTTATGGATCTTCCGCTGGAAGAGAACACGGGTGAGAGTCGCAGCGGATCCTGGAGACGCCTCGGAGTCTTTGATGTTCAAGGGAGGAGGCGGGCCGAGAAGAGTGTTCTGCTAATTAGGTCGAGATTAGGGCGCTGTCAAGGGGACTATTAGGCGATTTGTCCTTAATTAAAACTGTTGACGACGAGGTGTGACGTATGGCCGCCCGGGAACCCACAATCCACCATTTGCCCTCCAGATGTCTCCACTGCTGCTAAGAGAAGTCGTCTCCGTCAGTTATGTGTTCGATTTCGAAAATGTTGATTTTCCTCAGTATCTTATTTTATTCCTCTTTATTAAATAAACAAGAGCCGTGCGAGTTAAGGCGAGGCAAGTAGGGTGTAGCTTTAAATTTAATTATACGCTGAATTATCAGCCTCACACCGTTAATAATCTCGACAGCACCCATACACATTACAAGGTATGCGCTCATTATCTTCACCATCGGAAGCGATAACCATAACAGTGACGGCAGAGAGCATTTTAGGGGCATTTTAACACCGTAATTCAGAGAACAGCCATAACCTCCGCGTTTTAACCTCTGTACACTTAGTCCGTGAAAGTATGAGTAATTACAATAACGGCAGAATTTGTTTAGAATATTTTTACGATCTAATTTCAAGACTCATTATCGTTCCGTCCGCAATGACGCCTGGCAGTGGATCATTACTATTTCATGCATAATTGGACGCGCCCAACTTTATCGACGATATACTACAGAGAATCATGAGTCGTTCATGTCATTATGAAACTAATTTGCTCATCCCCCTCTCGGCCGTCTATCTAATCTATATAATTCCTTGTTAGCGAGATATAATGCTGGTTAAATATGTGATAATAAATGCAATTGTAAAGGAAGGGGTTTAGTTGGACTCTCCCAGTAAATTATGATTTTTTCATCCTTTTCATTTTCTGTCTACTCAATACGCGGCTGCGCTAGCGCAAGAGAGCGGCATCGCCGGGCTAATTTAATGCGGTTGGTCAGGGCAAAGAATAAGCACCTCCCTGCAGACGGGGGCTTCGGAAAGGAAGGCGCTGGAATGGTGGTGCCTGGCTTCCACCACAGACGACTCTCTCTCTCTCTCTCTCTCTCTCTCTCTCTCTCTCTCTCTCTCTCTCTCTCTAGCCCCGCTGTTTAATTTTTCTTATATGATGTCTACATCATTTGTGGCCCTATAAAAAGGAAAATAAAAAATTTGCGTCGTCTCGTAGTGATAAAAAAAAAAATTGCTGAAATCTCAAATGAAGCAGTAGCGCATTTAAAGTACGGTAATCCTTAAAAGCTAGGACTTGTATATGAGGGAATAGTGCAGCACATGATACCAGGAATTTTACTTCTTTATAATTACCACTGGGAACGCTTATATTTGCCACATGGAATTCTCAAACTTCCTCCTTTTCCTTTCTCTACTGGGAGAACCTAGTATCCTCAAAAGAAATCTATGGAGGAAATTCTCTTTGGAAGTTAGTGGTATCAGTCCCATATCTTCGAGAATCTACTGTAATTCAGACACTACCAATCAAACACTAAAAAGATTGGGATCAAACACTTCCGAAAAGAATTTTCTCCATATATTTGGTTACGGGTTACCAGGTTCTCAGACAGAGAAAAAGGACAGCAAGTAGTTAAGTTTCATGCAGCACAGACATATATATCTGTATTTATGTACGTGTCTATTATATATATATATATATATATATATATATATATATATATATATATATATATATATATATATATAATGTATATGTTTACATAAATGTAATGGTGAGAAGAGGAGTGGCTGGAGGTATACGTGATCATTATTTGGTTGAGGGGAAAGTTAAGATAGATATAAGCTGGAGATGGAGTAACCTATATAAGCTGGAGGTGGAGTGAAAATGTGGCTGCAGATGTATTAAGGATAAGTGAAATTGATAAGAAGGAAGTGAGAGAACCATGTGAGGAGAAACGGATGAACTACGGGCTAGGGTAACCTAACGAGACGGAGATGGAAAGCATAGGTGAAGGTGAATATTTAAGATGGGAGTTTTGGGTCATAGGGACGCCAGGGACAGTTTTTGGGTACAGGAGTAAAAACGGAAAGTGGTGGGATGAGGGAACAAAAGGTTTAATGAAGGAAAAGGGGAGGTTAATTGAAGGGCATTTGCATGGCAGAGAAGATCATAGGCAGGTATACAGGAAGATGGATAGCATACCGTGTTCCAGAAGGAAGCGAGAGAGAAAAAGAGAGCAAGTAACAAAAATAAAGAAGATGAACAAGAACAATAAGGAAAGTGAAAAATTGTTCTGCTGGAAAAAAAAAGAATATCTTAGTTTAACCAGACCACTGAGCTGATTAACAGCTTTCCTAGGGCTGGCCCAAAGGATTAGACTTATTTTACGTGGCTAAGAACCAGTTCGTTACCTAGCAACGGGACCTACAGCTTATTGTGGAATCCGAACCACATTATACCGAGAAATGAATTTCTATCACCAGAAATAAATTCATCTAATTTTTCATTGGCCGGCCGGAAAATTGAACACGGGCCTAGCAGAGTGCTAGCCGAGTACGATATCGACTCATCCAACGAGGAACTAAAGAGTAAATATGGTAGGTTAATGAACAAATGAATCTGAATAAAAAATTGAAATGAAAAAATGCTGACTGAATTTCATGTAGCCCTGGGTCGACGATGTGGATATTTTGAAGATTAGTTAGTCCAGGGAACAGGAGAGTGGAAGAGCTGAATGATGCAAGTATGTAAAGGGTTTGCATATGTTTGAGAAGTGTTCTGAAAGTGAGCTTGAGGACGTAAATATGGAGAAACAACAGGAATTGATAGAATTACGAGTAAAACGCCCTTTACAGGCAGCGGCCGTTCAGCCCCTAGCTGCAACCCGTTTCATTCTTTTTATCGTACCTCCGTTCATATTTTCTTTCTTATATCTTTCTTTCCAGCCTCTTTGTCAATTGTCTCATAGTGCAACTGAGAGGTTTTCCTCCTGTTACACCTTTCAAAACTTTCTATTCTCAATCTCCCTTTCAGCGCTGAATGACCTCATAGGTCCTACCGCTAGGCCTTTGGCCTAAATTCTATATTCCATTCCATTAAAAGTAAAATGACGTGGTATGGTGATGCTAGTGAGATTGAGTGGCTAATCAGAGTTTTTAAGATGTCTGCCGTAAGGATTATAGGGGGCCTAATGTTGCTTAGTATACCAGGGAAGGTATATGGTAGGATTTTAATTGAGAAAGTAAGACAGATGACAGATCTGTTAGGAAAGAAACAATGGGAATTTGGGAAACAGTCTGTTAGAACATATTTTATTTATGAATTAGTTATATGAGAAATTTGAAAGTAAAAGGAAAAGCTGTGTCATAGTGGAATAGAAGCAACGTATGATAGAAATGATAACGAGGCAGTTTTGATGGTGCTGGGAATGTATTGTATAGAAGATAAGTTAGTGAGAGAAACTGAAATTTTATGTAATGGAAAGTGAAGCTTATAAAATATGTGGACAGTGGAATGCCTGGTTTGATGTAAGTGTATCTGAGACAAGGGTGCTTTATGTTTCTTTGGCTGTTCAGTAACTTTATAGAGTAAGTGATGCAAGAGGCCAAAGAAAGAGCGATAGATGTAGTTGCAAAGTTGTGGGAAAAGAAAATGAGTTTGGAATGTAGTGCGGAGTGGTTAATGTTTACAGATGATACAGTGCTGAATGGGGATAGTGAAGATAAACTGCAGAAACTAGCAAAGGAGTTTTGAATTGTTTAGAGGTTGAGAGTACAAATGAGCAAGAGTCAGGTTATTAGAGTAAATGGGAACAAGGAAGACGGAGTACTGAATCTTAATATGGATGACGGAAGATTGGAAATGGTTGACTCATGTAAGTACTTGGGAGTAATTGTGGGTGATAGTAAGAGAGAAGAGATGAGTCATAGAATACGTGAAACAAGAAAGCCAGAAAGGCGTGTTCGAAATATTTGAAAGAGACTTTGTCTGTGGAAGTAAAGGCTGGAATATAGGAAGTGATTGTTGAGTCAACTCTCCTTTATGGAAATGAAGTATCGATATTGAATGTGAAAGAAATAAATGAGTTGAAGCCAGTGAGGTGAACTGTTTGTGAAGTATATGCTGTGTGAGAAGAATTAAGTGAGAAATGTGGAGATACACAGAAGTGAAAAGTTTAGTGTAAGTGACACGATGGACCTTTGTATTTTGATATGGTATAGCTTGGCTGTGAGGAAAGAATGAATGATGATATGTTAATGAAAAGAGGGTTATATATAGGAGCAGGAGGAAATCAAAGAGTTGGAATGCTGTGGATAAGATGAAAGAGGCACTGGAAAGGAAGAGCCGTTATATCTAGAAAGTACAAGAAAGTGTACCAGATAAGAGTGAATGTCACAATGTGCGGAGGGGGCTTCAGCGCTCTGCTGTTAAGTTTTATGCATAAGTGTACGAAATAGCTAAAGTTATGGATGCTCAGTTGCACAGGAGGTTCTTCCTAGATTCATTAGTTAAAGTATGAAGGTTCCAGTGAATTTTTTTTTTCTCTGGAGCCACTCTGTGAAGGTAGATGGTTAAATGTTGAAGAAAATATGTGGATGAATCTGTCACCAATTTTGCACATGGCATTTTTATACTTTCAAATATAAATTCACACATAACCCATTAATATCGAATTCACTACGCCGTGGAATAACTTGCACCCAACTAACATTATATATAAGTGTTCCTACCCTGACCAGGATTCTAGACTATGCCTTTCTAGGTTGGAACTGGAGTGATGTCTTTTGATGGCGAGGTGGGTTCAGTTATCGTCACCCAAGTCCATATAGAAGAAAGCGTTGGTTCGAATCCCGTTTAGGGTTACAACGTGTAACATATGCACGATCCTTTGGGGTTTAAGTCACTCCCACGGTATAGGGAATCAATATGAGTAGGTCTATCAGGCCTTAAGGCTTAGCGCAACAATTTTTTTAAAATGTAAATTCAGATGTTTTATATTTAGTGAAATTAAGATGACTTGAATAGATCTTGTAACTTTAAACTGTAAATAAGAATACAAAAGTAGCCCAACTGCAACGTCTGTTGTAAAAGAAGTTTGCTGTTCGTCTGCGAATTGGCAGTATCACTGCACGATACTAAAGGAGAATTAAATCGAAGCATTTATGTCTTATTTTGTTTCTTAGTTACAGGAGGCTTCTTATCTGGTCCCACTCAACGGAAAGCGTTCCTTGGGACCCGCAAATTTATTTGACGTTTACTCGCACGTTAGCAAGAACGTTCAAGGAATCAAATGGCATATTCCATATGAATTTCCAAATGCACACTGTCATAAACTCGGAAAATAAGACTTTCCGTAATATTTTCTTGAAAGACTTGATATTTTCAGTCCTCATGATATCAAGTTTGACTTGGGGCTGCAAATTTGAAGTTTTTAAAACCATCATTCGAATTATTCTAGCTATGATAGTCAGCCAGCGCAACTCGAGCAATGCAGGGGTCATCTTATCTCGTTCCTCTATGTAGTATATTCTGCAGTTGGCTAAGTTGCATCTTGGGTAGTTTATTATAGAGTTGCAGTAGTCCAGTTAATCACAAGTTTCTAGCAGAACGTTCATCAAAATATTTTTTAATGAGGCAAGATTTCTAAGATGATGGCCTGTGACCATTCTAAATTTGACCTTTGAGAGGCTAATCATACTTCATCAGCACACCTAAGTCACGGACTTTATTAGTTATCTGGACTAGATTACTATTAATATTCACCTGAATGCCACAAGGGTTTTTATATTTATTTTTCCTCCTCACTGACATAAAGTCAATGAGTACTGACTCTTCCGTCTGTGATGTTGCTAGTCTCAAAATTTGTACTCTTTGCTGTTCTTTCTGCTTGCCAAAAATTCCTATTCCTAGTTGATTTTCTTCATACCGCTTACTCTGATGTGGGAAACGATGAAGTCTGTGCCTTTTCTGTCGTTCATTTGATGGGAAAAATCAACTGAAAACTAAACCCACATTCGTGATTGTAACGTCCATCCATCCAGTATTTCTGATCGTATCTTTGCTCTTCATTTTCTGAAGTACTTTGATTGTGCTCTGAATAGCTTCCTGTTTTTGGCCTTTCGGTCACTTGCTTCTTCCTGCAACTGGTTTCGATACTTCTCCCCAGTTTAATTCCTCCAACCAGCGTCTTCGACGGCTTTTCGACAATCCTTGGTGACTTCACAATTGTGCGAAGCATAGGGACTACAGTACTAATTTGCGTCTGTACCTTTCTGTAATCCCATATAATTTTCACTTCTGCTTATGAGTAATGAAATCCATCCTCGAAGCAATAAAGATTTTGGTTGCTTAAACAACTCCCTCTTTTTTCGGATGTGTCAAATAATTGTAAACTTTAGATAAAGACGTTTGTTTTAAATAGACGTAATTAAATCTGGGGAAATTCGTTCATTTAACGGCCCTACAGTTACTTCAATTCTAAGATCTCTTCCTGTTCTCTAATTTATTTATTTACTTATATATTTGTAAAATGAATTTCTTAAAAACAGTTGTGAGGACCGCGAGTCCCAAAATTGTGTAGCTACTTGGAGTTACTTTCATTTTATCATCAAACTGGAATTCTTCCTTCTCCTGTTTCTATTGATTCATATAATATTCAGTTTGTTCTAAAGGACGGGTTTATGACTTCATTTCTTCCTTCCGATGGTTTTCTGAGCTAGATTAGGGCGATAGATTGTCGTAGTTGTCCCGCAGGACTTCATCGAGGACAGGGCAAGAACGCTATGCATCGTACTCCGTTAGCATATTCTGTCATTGTTAAAACCCTGAAGAGTTCGTATCAATGACATGACT
This sequence comes from Macrobrachium rosenbergii, assembly GCF_040412425.1. Taxonomy (NCBI): domain Eukaryota; kingdom Metazoa; phylum Arthropoda; class Malacostraca; order Decapoda; family Palaemonidae; genus Macrobrachium; species Macrobrachium rosenbergii. The sequence goes on from NC_089790.1 coordinate 27,689,375, forward strand.
ATAGAAAAATACTCATACAGCTTTCCTCCATGTATTGAAACAGCGTGAGATTGTTTTTAAGATGATGGTACTCGAAAAGTGTAAGTGATTTTGAGCTGTCATTATTTGTCTGGTTGTGTATTTATATTAGATTTCTGTTTGTAGCCACCATCATCTTTACAGCTCTTGTAGTTGTTTTGTTTCGTAATTCAGGCGCAGTTAATACTATGTAAGAATATTATCTTCCTTATCTGTTTTCGTGTAACTGATTAAGAGACGAGCTTAATGCATTCAGCGGGTAACTTTATTTCATTTTTGACTGATATTCTCCGTTTCCTAATCTGAAAAAAAAGTTTTAGATCAGAGCTTCATGAGAGTTACCGCAGAAACAGGAATATCGACGGAACTTTTAATATTTGTAGACAATATCTACAAATTATTAGTCATTGCACACGAATATTAAGATGTATATAATGACCTCCACTGGTGTCTTTCCATGAAGTTTAATGTCAAAATATGATTCTGAAGATGTACAGTTAATCATTACGTTTTGAGTGCGCTGCACTTGGTGAAGGATGTGCAAGTAATTATCTAAAGTGGCATTATAAGTACCTCTTTTTTTCCTGCAGGCATAAAAGTTATCTCTTATTATTTGTTATGAAGATAGCCTACTAATATAAGGTCTTAGGTCAGCTTTTAAACAAAACTAATAGATCTAACAGATTTGCAGAATTCCTGAGATAATAAAGAAAACATCTTTGAGAAATAATAATGGATTACCCACCTACGAGTATAGTAATTTTTACAGTTCTTAGCCACGTTAAATAAGTCTAATCCTTCGGGCCAGCACTAGGAGAGCTGTTAATCAACTCAGTGGTCTGGTAAAACTAAGGTATACTTAACTTTTTATAGTAATTTTAGTGTTAAGCAGTCTAGGATTATTTACCTCTTGCACGAAAGCAGATTTCTTGACAAGTGGATAAAAATGCCAGGTAGTAGGGGAATGAAGATAAGTCGAAGACTGTTAAACCTCGAGGGCCTAGAAAACTATAGAGAGAGAGAGAGAGAGAGAGAGAGAGAGAGAGAGAGAGAGAGAGAGAGAGAGAGAGAGAGAGAGAGCTTATACTTAGTGTTGTATTTCTCATCACAGAGAATTTTTTAAACATAAGTGAGCTTACATTACTGACCATCTATACAGCGATCCTTGACGAAGCATGTACATTTTAGATAGGGACAGAATGAAATAAAACCCCAACAGTCGTACTCTCCTCGAAATGATGCCGAGCTTCTTTTCATCATTCCAGGATCCGGCCTTCTTTTATCCCATCTCTTTAGTGAATGATATTGTTATTGAACCTTCTCTTTCATCCCGAAGGAAACAAAAGAGCAAGAAAAAGAAAAAAGGGTCCATGATGGCTGGGAGATGGGAAGCCTGCGCTTTGGGGATGCTGGGTGAGGAAGGCTGGTGGGTTGTGGTGGGAGGGGGGAGACCTGGGATGGAGCGTGTGAGATGAGATTTACATAAATACATTATTCGTAGTCTTGGCTAGAAACAACTCTTAATTCCAGTTTACTCTTCATTCTAAGACCCACAACATTTTGTTTGGAACTCTTTTATAGCCAAAATGCGCCTATTCACCGGCTCTGGGTAACGCTTTTTAAGCATTAAGGAAATAGTTCAGATGGAACACATGATGATGCCATTTTTCGCCTTTGTGTACTTCCTTACTTTAGAGCTTCTGTTATATTGCGGGGATTAGGGGGAAGATTTCTTCTCGGAATTTCTGGGGATTTTTTCTTGCATCGTACTCCTCTTCTCCTTTCTTTTTAGCATTTTTCCAAGTCGTGTGGGTTTTGCTCGCATCATATTACCCTCACATTTTTGTAACTGAGCATGTGGCATTCTTATACCAACTATGATGAAAATCGAAACATGCTGATTGAATAGTGCCTTGCTTATCCTTAACATTTCAAAAAGCGTTTCCCTGTTAGCAATCGTCTTAGATATATTTGTAACACTTAACGTAAAGGAAGGTGAAATATTCATATATGTTCTTTGTGCAAAGAATGAAGAAAACTTGAATGTGGAATCGTTTACAATTCACGAGGCTCGTTGATCGAAGCCCAGTGTGAGAGGAGATGAGAATCAACCGAGTGAATAGCAACATGTCAAAAGAAATTTAGTTACCCTGCAGTTTGAAGGCAGAGGAGAGAAGGTTTGAGGAGAAAGGGGGTCACCATCTTTTGTGTATTATTTTCTCGTGCCTACATATACAACTGAAAAGTGTAAGAACATTGTCAGTCCATTGATTATAATTATCGTTCTAGAATCTGTGGAGTATATTACGGCCTTTGAAGTCTCCTATCTTTTGCTGGATGCATGTAACTGCGTACCGTTTTGTGCCATTGTAGCTTTTAGCATCCATCAAGGGCGCCTGATTTAATACAGAACGAAACGTGCGAACGGAAATAATTATTGTTTATGGAAAAGGCTTATTTATTTCTGAAATACCTATTGCTGTAATAATTCAAGTTTTCTCTTTCGCCTCATTATATTTGCTGCTGAATGTAAGTTGATCTATTGCAAAATTGTTGACAGGGGGTCATTCCCATGAGGAAAGGATCTACATAACATTTTGACTGCAGATATGATCAATATAGTGCAAAAGTTGAGTATGTTTGACGAAGTATTATTATTATTATTATTATTATTATTATTATTATTATTATTATTATTATTATTATTTTGAAAAACTCATCGAGATTCTATGGAATGAAAGTGTAGCACCTTCAACCAAAATTGCCCGTTGTCCTTTGTTTTTTATTTCCCTTATTATTTAATAAGGGAGGAGCAGTATTAAAATAGCTTTACCTTGGGCCTGGGTTGCCAGTGATAAACTGTGATAATGGTTCTGAATATCTGCGATACTTGGTGTTGCCATCAATTCCAGTATACTTTTCCCCAGCTTCTGCTATAACACTTTGGTGCCTGTGGAGGTTCCCTTATCAATTCCGTTGATAATATTAGTTCCACATGCATTATATCTTTCGTTCGTTCTCCCTTTTAGGTGTCTGCAGCCTCCCAGGATGCTCATCATTTGGAAGAAATCACTTGAAGCAGTGATTTCCTTTGTCTTTACAATGGTTACTATGAGTTAGACAGTCGTCGAGAGATATCCCATATGGCTGTCTTTCACAAGCATCTAAACAGAGAAATGCGTTATGACCTTTAATGGTTGCACCTTTGGTATTAGTGCGTGTTACTCGTTTTGCAGAACTTCAGTATTCATATTATCCTGAGGCGCCAAGACGTCACATTGCTCAAAGCCAGAGATCTTTTATTCCCGTTACTGAAGGCTGTGGGTGTATTCCCGGCAGTTCTGTGGATGTCGAAACTCTTTAAATTTAAGAGAGTAATGTGTAATGGTACTTTAACATCTCGAACACCATTGCATTGACATTGTTTACTTTTTCAGCAATTGTCCCTGTACAAACACACACACTGTGTATATAATATATGGGTTTATTAAATTTCAAATGTTAACCTCAGACTGTTTCCCTTTTGTTATTTTTGTCTATATTAATTAATGGGCTGTCTGTTCTTCAGGAGGTTGCGTAGCCAGTTAATTGTATTATGATTATGGCTATGCTCAAGTTGAGTAATAATAATAATAATAATAATAATAATAATAATAATAATAATAATAATAATAATAATAATAATAATAATAATGGTATGGGAGGTCACTGAGTAGTTGCTACAACAGTCGCCTAATCAACTGGGAAGTGGAAAATGAGAGGGTGGGAGGAGCTACAGTTTTATTCTTGAACTGTGTTGTCAATGGCGCACCCAGACAAGTGTGCAGTTAAACAATGGAGCGTGTTGTAGCAGTGGTTTGATCATTTGTTCTGGTTTACCTGAAATATGGAGAGGAGTGGGTAACACATGTTGCACAGGTGATTTGGTGACTTGTTGCCTAACCAAGTAGAAAGTGGTGTAAAAATCACAACATTGGTTCACTCACTTGTTTGTTGTTTTTTCAGTCGCTTCGTTTCTTTGTTGCTGAAACCGTGAAGTATTTAATGAAAGAAGACGATTTGTGTAGTTGTGTAGGCAGTTTGAACATACGTTGCTATTGATATCCTGTAATACATAGGTCATTTTGTAGATAAGAGGATGTGAAATTCTTGATGAGGTGGCTTGGTCCACAGTAATTATGGAAGGAGCCAAGGCACCATTATCATAGAAATCAAGTTCTTTGCTGTAAATAAGAACACGGGAACCTTGCTTACAATGGAAAAATGGATAGCATTGGTTTTAGTAACACTTTGGTCTTTTGTTGCCAGTAATGTCCTCTCAACATACAAGGAAGTTAAAGGGAGGAAAGTTGAAGATATGTTTAGGTTCTTTTAGGGGTTCCAGCTTCAGAGAGGTAGACTTTTCTTGGGCAGTGAACTGGCCATTTCAAGACCTGCTTATTCATCATAAGCTCAAAATACCGATAGATTTGAGGGGTAGATCCTTAGATTACGCGGATATTATTGAGGCGTTAGAAGGGACATTAGAAAGAAAAATTATTTGTCAATTGTGCATTAAAAACTCGTCAGATCCTAAATCAGACTGAAAAAGGGCTCAGAATGAAAAGTATAATCTGTATTTGAACGAGATACAAGAGATATTTAAAAAAAAGTTAATGAGAATGCAGAAGTTCACCACTAGCGACAGGGATTCGACGGAAACAGATGAGTTAGACAAGAAAGTAGGTCGGAGGTTGCAGAGGAAAAGGGTGACGCCACAAACAAGAAGTTCAGATGAAAGTCTTGTGTTAGGCCCTTTCGAAAGTCTTCATCATACCAAGAGCAATGCTAATTTTGTGTGGACAAGGATGAGAAAAACAGTTGATTGTGCTCGACAGAATTCACATAAATAACCAATGAAACGGCTGCGATGCACAGCGTCAGCATTCCTGTTCTTGTGAGGTACCACTGTATCATACTGCGAAGTATCAGAGGTCCCTCATTCCATGGGTGAAACTTGGGAACGATTTTCTTGGCAGTGTTATTGCTCTTGATGCTCATAATTTATTAGAGGTTATTACATTACTATAAAGTGTTACGCACCAGTTGTAGTTTTTGTGGCTCTTATTGGTGTTTTTGCACGCATTTATCCATCTGTTTTTATTGATTTATATCTGTGTGGTATTCTTGCTGTTGGTCCCCCTTTTTTTTTTTTATTAAAATGTTTGCACTATGAGAATGTGTGCTTTCCGAGTTAGTGACATTAGAAGTTGCACCAAACTAACATTTGCACCTTTTACAGATTCTCGGAGATTTCAGTTGTAGTCGAAGTAAGAGCAGTAAGTTGGCAGTTGAAGGAGTTAAAAGTAGTCACCCATTTTAGGAATAGGCTTCCCAAGTCCACGCTTTCAGGGTGAAGGATTAATACTAATGTTAAGGGGAAAGATCAATTACAGACCCTTGAAGAACAGGTGGGATGTCATCAAAGACTCTAGTATTCTATGAATTCTTGTGAACTGAAATGAGAGAGGAAGGAACAGGTTTGGCTAGAGAATGCACGTCAGGGTCACAATAAGCTGTGTATCAAGCGCAAGAAAATAGCCAAAGAGGGCGGAAGAGGCTGATTTACTGGTTTCTGAAAGATCATAGTTGGAACCATTACTACAAGCATACCCTTTCACCTGCAGTACAGTCTGGCCTTCCCTATAGGGTATTTGTGTCATATTATGCAAATGAGTTTTCCTTATGTACCAAAGTAACTGTATCTGAAGGTACAGATATGAGTGAGATGTACGGAATATTTTGTTTTGCCAGATATGCGGAGACAAAGGGTAATGTTTCAAGACTTATGCCAGCTTTATCAAGGTAGGTAGAACCATAGAGAAACGTCGTAACTGGGGAAGTCTCTGGCATCACGCTGTACAGTGTCATCTGGAAAAGGAAGGGAGGTAATAGGGTGGTTGGTGTTATGATGGGTCAGTCCCTTGTTATTATAGTACTTCAACGTATTCTGTGGAGAAGGTGGACTTGCTGTTATAGCGGTGGCTCTGTCTTCCTTTGACTGCTAAAATCGTGCTATTTAAACGCGGGAACAATAGTTTTTTCTATAGGATTATTGCGGTCACATGCGGCGATGGTTATATCCATAGCATACATAGGGAGAACGGGATTGCTTAATTTATTAGTGGGACTTAGATTTTTCATTATGGATTAAATCACATCTTGTATGAAGTAATGGGAGGTTGGTGTTGTGGTTGTGGTTATGATTGAATGTCCAACTTCTAGCGATAGTATGAATTGTGATAACGTAAAAATCAGGACAGTAGCCATTACTATACAGAACCATTTTACTTGATTTTATGTAGCAGAATTATGAGTTTTCTCCCAGTTCATACGTTTTAAAAATGTACCAGCGGGGAACTTTTCTATTATGGCTTTAATATTCTCATCATTTAATATTATCCTAGTAAAATAAATCCCGTTGGACCTCTCTCTCTCTCTCTCTCTCTCTCTCTCTCTCTCTCTCTCTCTCTCTCTCTCTCTCTCTCTCTCTCTCTCTCTCTTCTGTGATCGATTAGGTCAGACTTACAAAATCCCTTATCATACAAATGGACTAAGATTCTTCGTCAGCGATTCTTGGCCATTCACGGTGATTCCCGACGTTCCGAAAGGAATGCTCCTCCCGGAATCGATAGATGGCCCCCCTCCCCTTTTCCCCCCTAACCAAAAAGCGGGCCGTTTTAATCTTTTCCTAGGCCCTAATCGCGCCTAATGTTTTATGGGAAGACAATCAGGAACCAATTGAGGAGAAATCTAATGGTTTTCGGTGTCGTTTCTCCCAACGATAAAACGTACTGGTTCATCGGAAATATTGAGCTGGGGGGAGGAGGAGGAGGAGGAGGAGGAGGGGTGGACCGCCAGTGGTAGGAGGAGGATGAGGGAAATAAAAGGCAGGAGAAAGAAAAGGGGTAGGCGCTGAAGGATGAGGATACGAATTAAGAGAGGAAAGCAAAGGAAAATAGGACGATGATCAGCAAGGAGACACTGAGAGAGGATTAGTAGGATCATGAGAAAAATGGAAGTGCGGAGACAAGGAATGGAGGCTAACTTTGAAAAAGGAGAGAGAAAAGTGAGAGGACGATAAAGGAAAAAAATAGGGACTAATTAAAGGAGATAATGTTTGAATGAGTCTAGGTGTCATAAGAAGAGAGCAGTGAAATTTCCAAAAATGCGAGTGAATTTCAGAAAATAATTAGAATTCACAGGGGAAAGAGAGATGAAT
>NC_089790.1:27701653-27704153 GCF_040412425.1 Macrobrachium rosenbergii
AAATAGCCAAGTGCTTCGTCATCGGAAGGATCCGAACCGTTGCTTGGTCTAGAAACGACGATAAACAGTGATCAAAGTAGTCGAAGTAACTGTATATCGGTTCGAAACCTGCCGGTGACGGAGCACTTAGCCATTATTATTCCCTTGGGTGTAAGCTATTCCCGAGCTAGAGTGAACTGGATAGTAAACGAAACTTTTGACTTAATATTTTTCAATATAAAAAAGTCACCAGGGTGTAAGTAACAAAAATTCATACACATTTTATATATATATATATATATATATATATATATATATATATATATATATATATATATATATATATATATATATATATATATACAGTATATATATACACATAGCCGTGGGTGGCAGAGCTATGTACCGACAGCGTCTTGTGTTAATGGTGGTCACCTACTGATGTAGTGACCAACATTACACAAGATATATGTATATATATGTATATATGTGTGTATATATATATATATATATATATATATATATATATATATATATATATATATATATATATATATATATATATATATATAAGCCGCGTGATGCAGAGGGCATCGTAATTCACACGACCGCTTGTTCCTCTCATTGTTGGATTTTAGATTACGGAACATATTATTATGAAGTGCAAATTAACAGTTGCATTATATCGATTAGCAGGGTAATTATAATGCACCGAATCGCTCAGTTTAACGCTGTATCAACATTGCAGCAACAATATATTAGCTAGCAATCGCTAGCGCCTGTTATTACGGTATGTGTAAATTGGTAATCTGATGTGAACAACAGCAATCTGTATGATGACACCGCTTGTCAATTATGCAGCGAATTGAGTCAGTCGCCCTAGAATTGGCGGGGGTCGTTCAGTAACGTCCTCGGGCATGTCAGAATGGCTCATAGTTCAAAATATTCCGTTCCATTTACGGTATATGGCGTTGATGGTGTTGATCTTGGCGAGGAAGGCATTTTGCGCCGCCCTTTTCCATTATGGCACTACAATGGCTCAGATTAAATGACATTACGGCCAGTCATTTCGATTAATTAGTTTAGTTGAGTTTAGACAGTATATACTCATTTCATCCCTTGTAGGTTCGCGTGGGAACAACATAGGCGTAACCGCCGCCTCCGACTTTTCCGGACTTGGAGTTCACAACGAATGCGATTCAAGTTTGGTCGTCAATGAAGTCGCGATCGCAAGCTGTCCGATGCGAACAGTTGGTTCGTCCTTTTGACGATCTTCGTCTCCTTTGTGAATGAGTCCAGAAAGAAGTTTTGTGTAAATGTGTATTCGCGTTTTATAAAGGTCGAATCAGAGGTCTCCGAGGGGAGAGAGGGTTGCGACCCTTGTGCTGGGCAAACAAAGCATCCGGGGTGAGCGTTCCCGCCAATTTACCAAATGTTACATCCCCGTCTCTCACTTTGGATCGGCGACCTCTATTTTTCCCCGTCGGCTTTTGTTTTGCCAGTTCTGTGTGTATGATTTAATTATGGGTAGGTTTCGGGGGAAATGCAAACATCCCCCTTTTCTAATTCTATTTTTACATCGGAGATATTTTGCTTTCAAATAAAAATCCAGTTCCAAGGGCGAAATGCTCATCTAAAATCTCAAACACCTTCGTTTTATGAGTAGAATTTTATTCCATTGCTCTTTTATACACGTAATCCGGATTTTTAAACGTATGGAACGCCGGTGCTAATGAATTTATATTTCGAATTAAACAGCAGCATAACGAAAAGCGCTCAAGAAGCTGTCACTTTTGGGCGAGGGTATCCATCGAAATATGAGAGCCGGAGCTGAATGCAGCGAACGCAGCCTAATAACACGAAATTATCAAAACACTCATCGGCCCAAGAGCTGTTCGTTCGCCTTGATTAAAAGCTCTGGAGTGGGCACATATTAGCCGAATTGAGAGTGCTGATGGCGCTGGTGGATGTGGGAGGTCTGCTGTTGTTGGGTGGGACCAGCCTTTGCGTTAAATGTGGTGATGTTGCTCTATATTGGATGTAAAATGAGTTACTTCGTTAAGGAAAATGGTAGGTGATTATCTTGCTTTAAATGGAACAGTCCGTTATAAAGAGAACACTCATCAAAAGTTCTTTATAATACAGAGATTGAACAATTCGTCGTGAAATGTTTTCGAAACTCGTTTTTGTCATTGTTTTGTTGTTAATCACCTAGGCGGTTTTCTCTCAGAACAGGGAGGAAAGAACTCTTCCCTTTCTTGTTATGATATCTTTTCATACTTTCATTCCTTATAGCTTCATGTATATAGCGGGTGTGTGTGTGAGTGTTGTTGGATTTTGGATTGGTGACGCCAGTTTAATGTATTAAAATGTAAGTATGTCTCCTTATGGCTGCCAGATTGCTTTTATTTTTAATAAAGTAAAATTGAAGCGTAATGACTAGAAAGTAAAAAAGAAAAAAAAAGGACTTCTCGGCTGTATAAGACATACGTATATGAAAATAAGATTCTTAAGATTGTCA
>NC_089790.1:27709153-27796653 GCF_040412425.1 Macrobrachium rosenbergii
ACTTGGTCTACCAACTGAGATGAAAAAATAAAGGTAGGACAGTATTAATGGAAAATTTTGTGAGCTGTAATTTAGCAGTAGGTAACGCCAGTTACCTAATACTTGGTTCTGATTGGTTGATGATTCTCCAGCTTAACCTCTATTGGTTGGGTGAGTGTGAAGGTGGTGCCCGTGGTTTGGCATTTGTGTGGGTGTGAAAGGGGAATCTTTTTTGATGGTCATCTTTAGTCAGGGCTGATGTCACGGATTTTTTATGGAAAGGGTGGCATCTGTGCATCAGTGGAGGTAGGGATACAGCATTTTTCTTTGTATTTCGTGGAGGTCGAAGTTGCGTAATGCACAGGACTTCCATCAAAAGTCGGGGACGATATCTAGGATCCCCATCGCCTTTAATAATGTGAAACGGGCCGGGCATCTTTGGAGAGTTGGGTTGTCTTCATAGAAACATAAGTGAAGGCATTCTTCCTTTTAGTAATTTAAAAGGTTCCTGGATGATCTGTCACTTCAAAGCATTATCTCTGTTCTGGACGTGGAAACACTGTGCAAATATATTGATAGAGAGACGATTGGGTACATCCTTTAGAGAGAAAATACTATGCCTAAACTTGACATCTAGAAGGAAGCCCTCTGAACGTTGTTGGAGGCCAGTTCAAAGAAGGCCCCTTCATCACCCCTTCACACACTTTGATGGTGTTGTGATGGACGTTCCCTCAGGTGTATTCTTCCACCACCCCTACCTGCCATCAATACACTGATGGTGCCTATGTCTTGGTGTGGCTAGAGAACATACTTCAGACTGCCTCCGTCCTTTGATTCGCCCGTAAAAGGAGCACAGAAGAGAATCTCCCCTTCCTTGACTTGAAGGTGACTCAGGCCCAACGAGGAAACGCCACGGTGGTCTGCACGAAACTGATTAGCCTGATATATGCATATTATTGGGCAGTGCCCAGAAATTTACAACAGGAACGCCATGGACATCTATATTCATCCCGTAGGTGGGTAGTGCCGTCAGTGCCCCTCATGCGGTGTACTGTAGGCATTACTTAAGGTTCTTTGCAGCATGTCTTCGGCCCCTAAATGCAACCCCTTTCGTTCTTTTTACTGTACCTCCTTTTCATGTTCTTTTTCTTCCATCTTACTTTCCACCCTCTGCTAACAGTTGATTCATAGTGCAACTGCGACGTTTTCCTCCTGTTACACCTCTCATACCTTTTACTGTCAAATTCCGTTTCAGCGCTGAATGACCTCATAGGTCCCAGTGCTTGGCCTTTGGCCTAAATTCTATATTCAATCCAGTTCAGTTCAATTCAACATCTATATTTAGACGTCCCTCTCTCATTCCTCTGCCTGGAAGGACATCGCAGGATAAGTTGATAGGGAAACCAAGTTGCATATCAACAAAGGCTTTACAAATAGCAAAATCTAGAAACAAATATGATCTACCATGAACAAAGTGTATGCAAGTCAATCAGCCTAAATCTTAAAGAAAGGTTCATTTAAAAAATATAATTCATTCAAGTTACTTAACAAGATCACGGTGTACCACACCAGTTGACAAGAAGAAAAGCCCTTACAAAATTCAAGTACGATGGCTCTGCTGCAGCTGACAGAGTAGCCTTGTGTGATCTCTTGCAAGAATAGGTGAATTACCGACCTGCTACTCATTAACCCAGTTCCCAAAAGGACGGCTGCCCACCCTCACTCCTGCGTTGGTATGGTGACCATCCGCCTACCAAATGTTTGTCCTGCCACCTACAGGAAGGGGTACTCTACAAGACCGGACAGAGCGCCAAGGCTGTCCAAAACGTAAAGTATTTAAGTGAATCGTTCGTTCAAAGAAATACATTAGACTAAGAATTGGATATGTTCCTCCGCTAAATTTTGAAAATGTATATATGATTTACTCCAAGTCGAAAGAAATTTAACAGACTCAAAATCCTTCAGTCTGAGATTTCATTCAGTATACCAGCGCCAAGAGAGGGTCTCGTGACATGTTACTGTAATTAATTGTACTTTGCAGAGCTCATCAATGACTGAATGACACTTGTATTCTCTCTCGCCAATTTTTTCATTATCTCTCTCTCTCTCTCTCTCTCACTCTCTCTCTCTCTCGCTCTCTCTCTCTCTCTCTCTCTCTCTCTCTCTCTCTCTCTCTCTCTCTCTCTCTCTCTCTCAGTGAATATGTTTACTCGTGACCTTCGTTTAACATAGGGTAAATATGCGAACTTTTGCCTTTCTTTTGAAGCAATGATTGTAGTTAACGGTTTCATGCTGAAACTTTTCCTTCCATTCCAGTTTGGTTTTTCGGGTCACATTCTCATGAACATGATGGGTTCTTTATAGAAGGGATGGGATACAAAGGGTGGGCTCGCTATCTTCCATTACGCGTATTTCCCATGTCTATTACTGATTCCATCAAGATTTTTATTGTATCGTTTTTGGTTTTGTTTTTGTTGTTGTCAGGTTAAATTGGACTTTTGACAATCTGGCCTTTTCTATAGTTTCTTAAGTTTTCGTGAGACATCTAGGTCAGAGAAGCTGACATTAATGAAAAGTTGAAAGGGTTTGTTACATGATCTGACCCTAATGTTTGTTGATAGTCACTTTGTTGGTGCGAGACTGGACCAAACTCATTTAATTTGTTATTTCGATTTTGATTAGTCATTTAGATCCGACGCTGTTAACCTCTTGAGAAAGACTGCTTCACGCGTCATGTGGTGTCTTACGTAACTAATCAATAATGTACTATTAATCTGGATGAGGTTTTCCAATGACGTTACAAAAGAATGTTGATAATGAACTTCCAAATTATATAAATTTGTAGTTACTGTCAGAAAGCCATGGGTACATAGATATCGCGCGCACACACACACACACACACACACACACACACACACACACACACACACACACACACACACACACACACACACAATATATGTATAACTGAATCATGAAGATATGGAACGTGATGAATGTATAAATAAAGGCAATATATATATATATATATATATATATATATATATATATATATATATATATATATATATATATATACAGTATATATATATATATATATATATATATATATATATATACAGTATATATATATATATATATATATATATATATATATATATATATACAGTATATATATATATAGTCATATCTTTATATATTTAAATTACAGGGTCATATCTTTATATATTTAAATTACAAGGTCATATCTTTATATATTTAAATTAAAGGGTCATCAGCAATATCAAATTGATTATTATTTCCCTAATATACAAAATACCAGAATGGTTCTCGTTATTGGTGTCTTCTTTATTATTGTCCGCTTGTCTCGTTTTCCACAGAGTAACCCTTTCAAAAAATGCCGTTTCCCAATAGAAAAACTGGTCTATTTTTTGTCCTTATTTGCTTTAAGAAAAACTTCTTGCTCCTAGTTAATATGTTTTACCTTTATTCAATTATCTGTCAAATATTTCTGGAGGGTTATTGATACTCGCAGCGTCACCAGAATGTTTCACATATTGCCAAGTATTCGCTGTACGTGACGAAACTTGAAGGCCACTATGATGTTACCTGTATTAAATCATTCATAGAATTGTAATGGTGTTGACTGATTTCTGCAACTACTGCTATTGTTGGTCAGGAAATTTGGTCACTGATTTCATGAGCTGTATTCCTCATTTTTTTCCAATGGGCTTTTGAAAAGTTTTGTCTCGTCTGTTCATGAATAGTTACCGAGGCTAACCCGAGATGGAAGGCATCTGGGAACCATCAGTTGATTCATGTGTTTGTTAGAGAGAGAGAGAGAGAGAGAGAGAGAGAGAGAGAGAGAGAGAGAGAGAGGTGTTCCAGCGGAAACACCGGAGATATCTTTATTACACCATTAGGATTTCTCCTCGAACACACTAACCGTCACTCTATTTGCAGAAGTAAATTCTGATCTTGGCACTTTTACACTCGGACACGGGAATATTGGAGGCATTGTTAGGTCTAATGGCACTGTTCAAGTGGTAGGGGAGAAAGCTCGTTGGTCGGATTGTAAATGCAAATGACCCTTGGGAAAGATTTTTTCTTTTTTTTTACAGCTTTCAAGGATGTGATTATTCTGCTTTTTCTTTCTTTCCCGCGTTTGTAAGAATCGTAATTTTATTCATTTGTGGCCTTTTTCTGAGTTTGGTATAAGACTGATAAAAGAATTGTTGAGAAAGGACTGAGTATATGTGTTTTGTTTGTCTCTATGGATATAAATTGTAAGTGTCAAGGAGATCTTGTCTTGGTGGAAGCATAGTAGATGGAAGTTGGACTCGAGCACTGAGAGTAAAAGTTGAGCAATCTCGGGAATACTTTAGAGAATGTGAACATCGGAACTACTTCATTCAGTATGAAGTTCAGTGCAGATCAAAATAATTAAGCGAAAAAGGCAGACATTTCATTCCTTACAAGAGGAGGTTTTAAGAATGTCACTTTACTAAATAGTCATCATCGCCATCATCCTCATTAACATCCAGTCAGTGTGTTAATTCAAACAGACTGCAAATAGACAAAATATTTTCACGACTTTCAGCTTACTGTTTGAAAGTTGAAATCATAATATCTGATTTCTGGAAAGATCTTTCCCGTGAAATTATGTGCCGTTCAACTTGCCTTTTGCAAGGGCTGGGAATCAGATTTCGAAGACGCAGATATTTGTGAGTTTAGGTTCCCTCTTGGAATACTACTCATTCTGCAGCCTGTCCAGTAGTGTTGCAAACCGTCATTCTCTTCGAGGTTATTTTTGGAATTAAGATAACTACCATTAACCTCTTTCCGCATCCTGTAGTAATTTCTCTCCCAACTTACTGTCTAATATATATATACACATATATATATATACATTTATATAAAATATATATATATATATATATATATATATATATATATATATATATATATATATATATAAATATGATAGTGATAATGAAGAAGAGTGAAGCCAATTGTAAGGATGGAGGAAATGAATGTGCCTGTAATCGCGACACGGCTCTCTTCCGAGCCAGAGAAACCGAGCAACTCTAAGGACGGGGGTTGATGGCTGAGGCCTGTGAATGATAGGGATAACTGAATGATAAACAAGGTTAGAAGGGTGGCAGAAACTGGGGGTTAAGTTATCTGTGAGTTGAGGGAGGTAGATGGGTTGTCCGGTAGTTAAGTTTAGGTGCTTTTACAGAAGTGTCCAAAATGGGTAATTAACAACTGTACCTGATTTCGCATTATCGCGCGTCATTTAGCCCTGTTTGGCTGGAATATGCTTTTTATACCCTTTTTGTTTGAAGAGTATTTTATCGATGGGTCTTTTGGGGTCAGTGCGTGTCTGGAAGATTTTGTTCGTATATAAAGTGAAGCAAAATAAATCGATAAATCTTGGTTAACCAATTAAAGAAGATAATTCCGAATGCCTGATAAGCTTCTTGTTTGGCAAATAATAGTGAGAGATTGTTTCTGGTTCCACAAGGTTTAGACGGTCTAAGAAGACATTGGTGGTAAATCCATCACCTCTCGAAGCGCAACCTACATCAGATATTATTATAATTTTGTAAGTTATTTTACAGATCACTATAAGATAATAGTAACACATTATAAAAAAGCCTAAGGATTGTGTCAGCTTTCAGTACTGATCCTGGCTTTAGATATCCCCTGTCTTCAATAAAACCAACAGCGTTACAACAATGAAAAGTTTCCAGTTCGATGTTTGTACGTCAACACGGAATAGAAAATAACGGCTAATATTGCAGCTGTTTAGAATCAGAATTACATCTTTGTAATGTTTATCAGCAAATCTAACCCGGTCTGGGTATCCGAATACCCTGTAAAGCATCTGAAAACATAAATTGAGAATCTGGAGATTACTTACTTCTTGAGAAAGCATTTCTGGATTGGTTTGTCAGCATACCATTGATAATAGATTTCTTTTCCTCCTTGTCAGGACAGAGGGGGTACGTGCCTTAAAAAAGAAAAACGTATGTAATGATAAGGTCATCAGCACTGTAGGATCTTATTAGTTTTGGATACCAGGACGTAAAATTCTTTAAAGAAAATGAAAACGGTGGATGTTATTAAAAAAAAAATGTTAAACCTGTCTGTGCAGTGCTGTATACGTGCTCAGGTTTGCATGCCTTTTTTATGATCTTCCCTAAAGCTTTGGGAAATTGTCTTTTTATTCTTACTGGAGATTCTGCGATCTTTTGGAAAACTTTCAAGTTGTTTTGCGTGTCATTCTTTTGAATTTTAATACAGTTCAGATTTTTCTTCAATCGCGACAATCCCACTTTTATGGTACTGAAATAATGGATAAGGAAGGGGAGAATATATTCTAAGGGATAAAGAAGGGAATGATATTTCGTAAGTAGGGTAATTGTCGTCTGTTGCTAAGTACTCAGAAACAAGACTTAGATTAAAATTAGAAGTGGAAACCATCAAACATGTAAAAGTTTGAAAGGTGGAGGAGTGCGAATACTATCCAGGGCTATTACAGAGAAGAATGGATCGTTATTGTATGAAGGGGAATTTCTTGGCTGTAAGAGTTGAAGTGTCATTCGCTTACAGGATGTCTTTTGTTTCTGACAAATCAAGTTTCAAGTTAAAGCAAGGTGGAGTGTTATGTTTGGGCTTTCTGGTTCGGTGTCTTAACTTACACAGCAATGCCACTCATGTATGAAAAAATATTGCGTAACCTCATTACCGACGTTGTCATCTTTCTCTCGTAATATTTTGTTTGTAGATTTACAAAGGGAAGTATTAACAAACTGGTCTTTTGTACCTAATGTTTACCTTGTCCTCCGCCAACAAAGTGTTGTCTTTGGTGGTGTTTCTGGCTTGCATACACTGCAGACTGTACTCATTGTTTTATAAGTCACGAGCAACACTAGATTGCTTAGAGTCTTTCAGGTACTGTTAAGGTTTCTAGGAATACCTCCTTTCCATGTTGCTACCCACTTATATACTTCCGCATCTCCATTGTCTTCAGTGATTACTAATTCCGTAGCAAATTACAACCACCACCAGATCCTCTTAGTTGTTTTGTTTACTCTTTATCTCTAAAGTGGATCAGGGATAATGTCCTTAGGCTAAATCTTTGGCGACGATAACAGGTAATAGAGAAAGCGCAGAATTACTTGTCTAACAGACCTAAGAAGTAAATTATACATCGGGGAAGTATAGTTAAGAACAACGGGAGATGCGTCATTTTCTCGAGCTTTTGTAGGAGTCAGATTGTTATTGTGATAGGGGCTTTGAGACAGTTGAAACCGCTGGCATTGGCAAAGCATCAGTAAAGAAACGCGTCTTTCTCTGCTATATTATATCCTCTTTAATTGGTCTGACAAGAAAATTTTCAAAGCAGTTCAATTTCCTTCCAAGTGGTAGACAGAAAAACATGTACTTTTTCCTTGAGTTATGTTTAAATTGAAGCACTTATACAAGAAGAAGAAAAAATCGCAGCACAGTTACAAGAAATCAATTGAAAACGAAATAAAAATTACTACATTAAGTTCTAGAAACCACAAGAAGCGGGATTAAGAATATTAATGGTGGTGGAGGTGTCTTACACAAAACTGTTTTGAATAATTTTTTCTCTCATACAAAGCAGATTAAATCGTAAAGCTTACTGTCATGTCCAGGTATACCCTCTTCATTGCAAGATGCTTCTTGAGCAGTCTCATCTGACGCATAGAATCACTCGTGACCTTTATCATCCTATTTATTATCAAAGGAATTTTCCAAGGCTACCTTAATTATATTGAGTTTCTTTCTTTTTCAGTGACGGAAGGCTTTGCCTTGGTCAAATGTTCATGGGTGTTAACGGTCTTTTCCATTATGTTCTGCTGTCATCTGGAAATCATTACCGGCGCTTGCACAAAAAACAGCTCTGGCACCAACTCAGTCAAATTTTCCATGGACCTTTTACCTTCCTATGCCATTTGTGCTGGTGAATGGAGACTCTCAAGCACATTTTTTTTCTTCAAAATGTTTGGGAACAAGTATAGTCTGTTATCTTGGAGCTGGCGGTTAATATCCGCAGCTGATATCAGTAAGGCTAATCATATCTATCTATCTATCTATCTATCTATCTATCTCAATATATATATATACATATATATATATATATATATATATATATATATATATATATATATATATATATACTGTATATGTATATATATAAACATATAAAAAATTCCATTCCTTTTATTAATTCAAGTGCCAAAATTTTATTTGCGGATTAAAATACTTGGGAGAAGCTTTCCTATATTATTCTAATCGGTTGGCTGCACACTCACAACGGTTCGTCATTAATGTGTTAGTTTTTCATGCTTTTAAAAAAAATTCTTGCTCGATCACATCAATTATGAACAGATAGAGTGATAAACGGTTATTTTAGTGCCACGAATATTTTAGCATCTTCGTAACCGTATATCCTACCCATAGGGCAAGTAAAGTTTTCATCGTTGTTGCTAGCATCGATGACTTTAGATGTTGTTTGTGACTTCAATTTGTATTTTCGAAGGCAGGCATTCTTGTCGCCCTTTCGCTCTTTATATCCTTCTCCATCGCTGAGGTGACTAATAAATTATGCTTGTCATAATTACAGTTTTGCTTTTTGAAGATTGGAGAGAGAGAGAGAGAGAGAGAGAGAGAGAGAGAGAGAGAGAGAGAGAGAGAGAGAGAGAGAGAGAGAGGAACATTTTTTTATCGGGGTAACTTTGAAGCAATTTAAAAGAACTCATATGTCACATTATTAAACTGGGGAGATTGGGATTCCATCTAGCTTGAAATGGAAAAACTGTTTTTTCCTCATTATTTTATATAGGAGCACTATTTTCATGTGGATCCCTAGAACATGTAGATTTTCAAAAATAAGCTTAGGTTGTGAATTTGTTCAAGGAATGCTATCATCGTATTTAGCTTGAATTTTAATTTACTTCATTTCTAGCTGTTCCTATACGTGGTCCAAAACCCAGTTCCTTGTATATACTTCCTAGGAGCTCAATAACTTTTAGATTTTGATAAACTTTATTGTTACTTACTCTTTTTCTGTGTCTGTGTCTTTCTCAAAGCGCTTGGCCTCAAATTTAATCCTCATTTATCTTCCATGAGAATTTGCTCAAAATTGGAAAAATTCCTTCTATTACCCCTTCGGTTTTGATGAATCTCTCTCTCTCTCTCTCTCTCTCTCTCTCTCTCTCTCTCTCTCTCTCTCTCTCTCTCTCTCTCTCTCTCTCAGTGCGTGGCCCCAATTTCAATTCTCGTCACGCCCCTCATAATATTCTTGGATAGATTACACTGAAGCGTCGGAGGATGGCGCTCGCTGTTGCCATACTCTGTCACTATCGTCAGACTTCGTCATTCATGCGATGGGTCTGAATCTATTCAGACGAGTTCTCCCTGCTCTGTGGATTTTCGTCATTTCATTTGTGCTGGTGTCCTGCTCTCGGATGGAGTCACTACTTGATGACATTCTGCGATAGTTATGCTTTGTGAACATCTTAGCTTGATTAAGAATCGATTAAGGAACAAATTTTTAAGAATTTTATTATTGTGCATTCGTGACCAGATTAAGATTCCATTTTTTTACTGACTCGTTAAGCCCTGGATTCTTATAACAAGAATTTTAATTTTAATTTTGTGATGTTATATTGTTGCATAGGTAGAATTGATAACATTTTAGTTCAGGAAATACTGTTAAATTGGTTTAATTATATTCGTATGATCTCCTGAACAAGCATTTACGACCCACTTTGATCAGTTACCCGTAGTCTTGTAAATATATATATATATATATATATATATATATATATATATATATATATATATATATATATATATATATATATATATATATATATATATTATATAACATTACATGGAAGACGAGCATCTGTCACGTCCATCAGATGGCTCGGGGAACGTTAAGTGCATGGCACCATTAGTCAAGGACCAACCCAGCGGCTGTCACCAGCCATTCGGGCAATGATTGGCCGGTGGGCGGGGATGCATGCAGATGTGATGGTCCTCCAGGATTAACGATGCTCCGGCCCTTAGACAACCGCTCGTTTGTAATTCTGTGTCACACCACACCCGCCGCACACCTACGCACCCACACACGCTCACAGACATATGCAAACAAGGCTTGCGCACGCACACACACGCACACAGACACTTGCTTCGTAGGATCCTCTACATGTTTGCTGGCTCGCCTGTTTAGTTCTCTTATAAGGGGTTATTGTAATAAATGGTTTGATAGGATTTCAGGATATTTGAAGGATTCTAAGAGAGATCATGGCGGGCCCTTCATTAATAAATTATCCCTTTAAACGGTAACACACACGTTTTGTGCTGAACTGCTCCGACTCTGAAAGGTCTGGTAGAGTAAACTCATAGAGTTTTCAACAGCTTCTTTGTCTTTAGAAGGTGCCGTTCACTAGTATCAAGTTTAATGCTGTTCATTTTAATAAGAGTTTTATTTTTGCCACAACTGAAATGTGAAATAGTTTGCCAAGTGCAGCTGTGGAATCTTCTGATTTCTCAATGTTGAAGCGAGGAGCAAATTTATTCTAGCGTTCTGCTGACATGAATTTAGGTGTATTGGCGTTAGTTTCTGTTCCCTATATTTATTAATAATCACCTTTTCCTGTAACTAGTCTCTCTTTGTTGGCTTATTGGGCTTTAGAGCCCTCTTGGCTTTATTGTACTTTACTGTTACCAGAAGGATTTTCAGCTGAAGATTTAAAGAAAGAAAAGTGAGAAAGGGTGTTGACTCCAGAGGTGATAACCTTAATAAGCTTTTTTTCCCTATGCTCTTTGCTTAAGTCAACAAAAGCACCATGAATTCAGGTTATAACTCCAGCCCCCCCCCCCCCCCATCCCATAAGATCCATCTCGGGTTTTCTGCTGGTGAGTCGAGGTTAGAGCCACTATAAGTATGTATGTATGTATGTATGTAATATAAGCAACTTATTTACTCCAAAAGAAAAGTGTAAAGTAGGTGAAGGGTTTATACGAACCTAGGCGGGTTGCAGTAGTACATTTTGGTCGTAAGTATAAGGACTTTATTTGAGAAGTGAGCCAATTTTCTCTAAAGAGAAAGTTAGTTTTGTATTTTTTGCTTCATAGTGTGGAATTGGAAGTTATATTTCTCCTTTGAAGATGATACCAACGTTTACAAAAGACCTTGTTACAGTCTCTCCTTGGCAAGGAAAAGATAGAATGAGAAAAAGAAAGATTTATAAAGAGTACGATGTTTCTTACGAAAAAATAAACGAGCTGCTTTTCGGAATGATATGTGAATGGATCCCGAAGCGAATAAAAGGAAAATATCCATAAGGTTTCTTAACGATGGTTTGATCTGTTTTAAGTAAGGCAGTTCTTTGCTAGCGTAATAAGTTTCTATTTTTTGAACACTTATTTTTTATTAGACTCAGAATAGCATTCTGTATCAGGGAATTCCAGCCTTGTTAGTCGTGTTGATATACTCTCTAAAATGTGGTTCTTCCCCGCCGGGTTCGTGTTTATTTCGATTCCCTTTAACTTGAAAATATACGTAATCAGTATTCTGCCAAACACTAATGCTTTTCTGAATTATAAGTCTCCTGTGCCTATCTCTACGAAACTTTTATCGTTGTTGGGAATGCATTTTGATAACGAGAGAGAGAGAGAGAGAGAGAGAGAGAGAGAGAGAGAGAGAGAGAGAGAGAGAGAGAGAGAGCTGGATTTGTACAGCTAGGTTGTATTACGATACTGTAATTTGTGACACGCACTGCAGTTTACCAATGTCCTCTTCTCCCAATAATACATCATCATACTCAGCACATATGAGATCATCTATCAGTATTTGATAGCAACGAGAACAACGGCAAGATGCTATTAATAAAGCTATCTGTCATTGCCGGAATATTAATAAAGAATGTATGTTTTCGCGTTGTAATTCGTTTTCGTTCTTAAAAATGAGAATTTGCATGATTTTATAGTGTTTGTTTTGGACTGTATAAAGCAACTCTCTCTCTCTCTCTCTCTCTCTCTCTCTCTCTCTCTCTCTCTCTCTCTCTCTCTCTCTCTCTCTCCATATATATATTTATATTTCTATATACATACACATATTTATGTGTATGTATGCATGTGCGTGTACGCGTGTTTGTGTAGAAGTAGAATAAAGTAAAAGAGAGAGAGAGAGAGAGAGAGAGAGAGAGAGAGAGAGAGAGAGATAATTAGCATGGTCTTAAGTCACAAATATAATTTTATCGTCCTCCACGGAGTCATAGTGGAGACACGATGTCTCCCACAGTGTCGCAGGACAATCGCTCGTTTTCTACGTACGCATTCATTGTAAGTCATTAGGGAACACTTGATTACTATCATTATTATTATGGCCTATTCCTTGCAGCTGTTCTTTTCATTGGTTGTGCGGCCCTGCGAATCTGTTCGCTCGTTAGTCTATTTTTTAAGAAAGTCAACGAAAGGTTTGAAGTTCTCGCTCTCTTAAGATGTGATAATTTTTTTTCTATTTCTGTTTTATAGATAAAACTATTCTCTCTTACTTTTTAACTTTATTTTTTTTACAGATGCTGCAAGTTTATTCTTCAGTCCAGTTGCACATGTTTTATGATATGTTCACCATTCTTTGTTAGTTTATTTGAAGTGTTGCTATCGTTTTTGCAATGCTTCATCATCTGTCTTCCTTCTCAGTAGAGCTGTTTCTCTTCTTGACAGGACTGAATCAAAAGAAATGCTTCTAATCAGAGATCACGCACTGACATTTTATCTAGAATCTCTTTACTTCTTCTGTATTCCCTAGCTTTTCTGTAGATGTTTCAACTACTGTTGGGCTGAAAGAAGAAACAGATCATCTTCCTTTCAGCCGGCATTGTGGCACCCGCATTGGTGTAGCATTCTCAGATTGCTCTGTTCGGTGACACTCTGCCCTTTTAATGAAATTTTTTCAAGTTGTTAAGACACTCGGCACAATAGCGGGATAATCTGAGATGAAATATCAGGCATATTTCATTGGAATCTGTTTTCCTTCTGTTTATCTTAATAGTGCATTATGTACCTGGTATTTAGTCGACGGTACTGGGCGACACCCATGACTGAAACTGGAAGGTAGCACCTTCTGGAATCACTCTTCCAAGCGGAAATGGCGTATGGATGAGTAACTATTTCGTGAAATATCCGCTGTGCTTCTATTAACATTTAAAAGTACGAAATTTTTTACCTGCTTGTTATGTAACTGTGGTGGATCGTAGCCAGGCCGAGAAATGAGTGGCTAGCCTCTTTATCCTAAAAGGTTTGATGGGGGCCGGATTATTAATACTTTCTGGAGGCACTCCTCCTTGGTGATATGGTGCCTCGTTGAATATAAATACACACACACTCACCCACACACACACACACACACATATATATATATATATGTGTGTGTGTGTATGTATATATATAATGTGTGTGTGATCTAGTGTGTTATTTTGATAATCTCGTGTACAGGGAACTGAACTTCTTATTCATTTGAAGAGGTTATTTCACAGTGAGTGGAGAGTTCCATTATATTTCAGTATTGCTGCATGCATATTAGAGTAATCTTGTCATAACTCATTTATAAGTTATTTTTTCATGGTAAACTAAAGACTTAAGACGGTGTAGTTAGTCCTCTACATGACGCCTTTACATGAGTGATTCATTTTCGTTTCAACGTTATTCGCAATTCATTATGCCTGAATAAACGACTCTGTAGTTAAGCAATGATTGACTGTATCAGTTCAGGGTATTCGAAACTGGATCAAACACTTTAACAAATGCCAAATAAAAATAGGCTGGCGTTCTAGAGTGGGAATATCCTTGCATAAATGCGAAGTGTCTCGTAAAAGTTGACTAGATATAATTATCTCTCTCTCTCTCTCTCTCCCTCTCTCTCTCTCGTTGATACAATCCGTGAATTATGTCTGTAGTTGTTGGTCGACTGTTTTGGGCTGAGGCTGTCAAAAGAGAAGGCCTCAACGAGGTAATTAATTATCAGTCATCGACATCATCGCCTCCAACTCCGCGTGACACAAAGGGCCTCTGTGAAATTCCGCCACTCACGTCCTTGTTTTCCTCACTTTACCATGGCGAAACCAACCATCAGAAGCTCTCTCTCTCTCTCTCTCTCTCTCTCTCTCTCTCTCTCTCTCTCTCTCTCTCTCTCTCTCTCTGTGTGTGTGTGTGTGTGTGTGTGTGTGTGAGGAGAAAGAGAAACATCATACGTAAAGACAGCATTTCGCTGGAATCTTTGCGTCAATGACTTGGAAAATCCCCTACCATCGGTTATTCCACACATTCATTTAGTCTTCTCTGGGAGGACGGCCGCCCCTCTCTCCCTTCCAAGCCACACCAGAGAAAGGGATGACGTCCCCATTCTGTACCCTGTAACGAAAGACTCCTATTATTTGTACCATTTGTTAATCTACGCGTGCATTCATTCATGTTAACATTTTATTACTTTATAGTGGCAACATGGCAATATCAGTACATTCTCTCTCTCTCTCTCTCTCTCTCTCTCTCTCTCTCTCTCTCTCTCTCTCTCTCTCTCTCTCTCATTTTACCATTAGAAGATGTATCCTCAAAAGGTTTAAATTTCCTATTTCTTGGCAAAGACTTGGGGTCGAGGTTGTTAGCCCCATGCTCATAGCCTTACACATGGTCATGGTCCATTGGAGCCGATGTTGCACATTGATTTCTAAATGGTATTTATACAAGAATCGGCTGTTTACCCCATGTCCCCTCAATAGATGGCTTGGGGTTGAATTCTGACTGCTTATGGTCATATGGTATTCAGTTGTGGTCGTTCACCCAATTTTATATATATATATATATATATATATATATATATATATATATATGTATATATATATATATGTATGTATATATATATATATGAATATAAATATATATATATATATAAAAATATATATATATATATATATATTACTAAGGACCTCATTCAAACTGGATGGTATCTAATGGAGTTTTTATTCAAAAAGTTACAAGCTTTCTTGGACAAACAGTCCACATTATCAAGTATCCGTACGGATGCTTGATAATGTGGACTGTTTGTCCAAGAAAGCTTGTAACTTTTTGAATAAAAACTCCATTAGATACCATCCAGTTTGAATGAGTCATTTAGTAATTCTACTAATGCACAGAACAATTGTGTATGTGATAAAGTTAATATATATATATATATATATATATATATATATACATATATATATATATATATATATATATATATATATATATATATATATATATATATATATATATATATATATATATATATATATATATAAAGCATTTCTTCTACTAGGAGGTGTCTCCAGAGAAGAACGATGCCATGTCTTTTCTGCATTCAAATTTCATCAGTTATGGATGAACCCCTGTGCAGAAAACTACAATAGTACAACAGTATCGGCCTCAAATACCTACGCAGAAAGCTCATTCATTAAGAGTACGTCCAACTTCCTTGCACATGTTGCACCTTTCATCTCTATCTTGCACACACCCTTGTTAACTGGCTTTTGAGATCCTTTCTTCGAATTACTTGTATCAGTCCACTTCCCAGAACTTTTTATGTCTTCCTTTCCTCTTCCCTCCAGACACTTAAGAATTATAGATTCTTTTCACCGTCGATGATCTCCCAGCCTTTCCACATGTCGAAGCCATCTAAAAACACTCAGATCCAACCATTCATCAATGCTAACCTTTTTTACCACCTTTTCCATGTATCATTTCGTTTTTCATCCATTCAAGTTCTTCCAACACCACGTATGCTATGCAAACAGTTTATCGGAACAGATTTAACCTTTTTCTTATATCCATATTCAGCATCCCTACTTTGATTCCATAAAGGAAAGTTGGCTTAACGATTGCTTCAACATTCGTACCTTGGCTTCCACAGACGCCTCAATTCACATCAAAGTTTTTCCCCACACCCTGCTACCTTCCCTGCTGTGTTTGTGACTGCCCTCATCTTTCCTATCGCCACCATCCTTTATATTTTGTCCCAGTTATCTGATTGAATCAGCTTCTTCTATTCGTCCACCATGTGCATTAACATACATTAATCAGTCTTTTTTTATAGCAACGATCTCATGCTGGATTATTAATCTTTGATTAAGCAAGGAATAATTCTCCTGGTGCGGAGAAAAAACTCGTCTTTTGGGAGAGCTTTCTCTTGTAAGAGAATAAATGAATTGATAATGCAGAATCTCTCTCTCTCTCTCTCTCTCTCTCTCTCTCTCTCTCTCTCTCTCTCTCTCAGTGCACATAAGATGAAGAGGAATCTCTAGAGATTCCATCAATCACCTGACACAAGATTGAGGAGAGAAGCGACGAAGAGATGAATTACCTATTATTGCCTCGGTGTCGATTCCATTGGTGGCATTCCAAACTAATACATCGGTAACTGGGTGGAAGAACGTGAGCGTATGGTGTTCGCATTCATGGGATTGGCTGGAATGACTGCTTGCTTACTGTTATGTTACTAATATAGTGTCATCTGATGAAAAGACATAACAGAAATCCTATCCCAGGCCAAAAGAACGTTGCAGTAATTCCCAAGTCATATTTTCTTTTATTGAGGCCCAAATTATCTCTTGCGCGTAAAGAAGTATTGTTTTAGATAGTAGTTTCATTGGCTTTGAGAATGCTAGAGGATTGCTTTTTTAGGGAGAAGCTGCATGGTTTCGAAAATCTCAGGCAATTTTAATATTGTTTCATTGACTTCAGTTTCCCTGCACTTAGCATAGAGGTGAACGTCGACTTTATTTTCCCTGCACTTAGCAAAGAAGTGAACATCAAAAGAGAAAAACTTGATCAACGATAAGAAGGAAGATATAAAACTTATGACTTGCAAAAGGTTAGTGAAAATGTATGACCCGAGCAATTCACAGTTTTTTTAACATTACTGTCGAGGAATTCCAAACGGTAAAAGAGATGAAAATTGATTTTGAATTTTATTGTTTCTTAACAATAAAAGGTCAACTTTATAGAAAATCAATTTCTCTTCTAAT
Source organism: Macrobrachium rosenbergii (assembly GCF_040412425.1). Classification (NCBI taxonomy): domain Eukaryota; kingdom Metazoa; phylum Arthropoda; class Malacostraca; order Decapoda; family Palaemonidae; genus Macrobrachium; species Macrobrachium rosenbergii. The sequence goes on from NC_089790.1 coordinate 27,726,244, forward strand.
CCAGCCCTGAGAAAAATATAAAGATAAATGAAATTAAAAGAGCTGAATAGAGTAAGTGACTGAAGCCTTACCTTTGTAAAAAAAAAATAATATTACAGAAGGTTGTTGAAAATAAAAAATAAGAGTAAGCCAAAACCTAGATCGATATGTATGAAGAATGACTTTTCTGAGGTTACCAAATGGACATGGTCTCTCCCCCATTTAACAAAACTGAAATCAGAATAACAGCTGCAGTGTTTAGAGGTAGATCTTCCCTTGTTATTGACAGTTACAAGGAGTAACTGTCTGACCTAGCTGATAATGGGACCGATCAAGTTGTTCTTGCCTTCACTGAGCGCTTCTTTATAGTTGCTAGAACCTCTCTGTAGTGGGGGATGTGAATGTACTGTAAAACGCTAAAGGATAACACAATACACGCGCAGTATTGATTTATGGGTAAGTTCCATCAGTGACAATAGTAATTTTTCACTATCTTAACGCAATACTCCTCAACTAGTTGCCTGTGACACACTGGTAAGCAACAGTTCGTTGCCAAGTGAACACAGACGTTTTACTTTGCTCTTGCATCGATGGAACGACCCATGGTGTGTATGTTTGGCTTTTTGAAGCTAAAGCTGGAAACTCATCAATACAATTTTACCAGTTGAGTCACATTAAAATTGCTTTAAATTACTTTCATATGATTTCCACATATTTTTCATCTAACATCCCAAATCTCTTATTTTCTAATTTCAAATCGTGAAAGAACGTGACTTACGTTTTGCTATTCATTTTTATTCGCCAATAGGTACAGTGGAATGACATTCGGTTCATATTACCTTTTAAATGTAACTGATGACCGTCGTTCTGAATAGCAGAATAAAAAGATTAAAACATTTCCTGATTACCGATAGGTCTTCAAAACCCCTGAAAGACTCTCAGTATGCCTATCTTTGTGCAGTTAGAAAAAGAGATGGACAGGATGTTTCTCAAACCTGAATATGCAGTCAAGAATGACACATAGAATTCGCAGTGACTTGCAGATAGTTAAACGAACATTTTCGGTTATACGATCTGGTTAAAGGACCCAGTGTCCTAGATCAAGTATGATTTCCAATGATTTGCACCATGCACTACTTTTACTGAAATCTCTATTAAAGAAATCTGCAACCAAAGGTCTGCAATTTGGAGATTGGATCGACGCAAATAATTTGACATTGTTTATATAAGCAACCAACTTGTTGACCAAGGATACTACTACGTTATGGTCATTATAGTACCTGCTTGCAGTCTGTTAATTATACATTTAATTATTATACTAAAAAATTCTCCCTCAACTCCTATCTAAGTTTGAAATAAGGGCATCATGATTAACTCGGTCAAAAGCAGTACTGAAGTCTATACCAATAATTGAAGCTTCATGGTCCGAATCTAGGAATTTCTGCACAAGTTTTAAATTGAAATAAGTGCACCACAAGCATCAGTTTTACCAGTGACACTGAAAAACTTAAATGATATTTTATTTATGGAAATATGGCGGTAATTGGCAGGATATGAGCTACCACTCCTATATTTGGGTATTGAAGTAACATACCAGTTCTTCAGCAGGTGCAAAAACAATCCCTCCGGGCTAACTTACCAAAACTGACAAACAATGTACGGATTAAGATATCAGCGATCTTCATATGACTAAAGAAAACTACCATTTGGGTCTTCACCTGCAAGCACTTCATATCAAGTAAAAGGTTCTCATTGTCAGGGGACAGAAAAGCAGAGCTATTCAGTTAGGCCTCGGGAAAATAAGATGAGGCATAGTTAGAATCACGGTGCTCTACCAACCGTTAAAAACTTCACACACAGGTATGCCTTTTCCTTAAAACGTTAAGTAACACACCCATCTGGTTTAAGCAAAGTAGGCAGTGTTGAGCGTGCTCCAGACAGTGGGGCTTTGAGAGTAGTCTATCACATATGCTGCTGAGTTGTACCTGAAAGGGTTTGTTTTCTAGTGCCATTGCAGTAATTTTCACATAGTTATAACTTCTCTTGAGCCACAGATCTGAGCTGGATGCAATTATTCCGTATCAAATCAGATTTTTTCTTCCTCCCAAGGTGTTAAACTTCTATTTCTCCAAATGACCATGGCTACAATCGTCATTGGACCAGGTTTTCTGTCTTATATGGTAGATCAGTCCTCAAGAAGGAATTTACCCATCAGCTAGGTTGACAGAACTTTCATGTACAAGAGCTACGTGGTCTTTTAAATGTAAAAAATCACTCAAAAGCCATTCCAGTCTGCTTGAGTGTTCTTACAGGTGTATGACACATCAGGGGCAGCCAGCTCAGTTTTAATGATTAATTAAATTAGTGTAATTATTAATGAAATTAAAGTAGGTTCAGAGGCCGCTACAGGAGGACCAACCATGCTTATTATAATACTTTGGAATCAGTCAGTACTACGTATAAGCAATGACTAGACTTGTCTGTTGCCTTATTCATGATTTTCTGACAGCCAGATTCACAAGCATAATTAACAGCTCTTCAAGCCGTGGCAGTCATCAGAACAAACAAAATTCAACCAATCCCTATGATCAGCATTAAAAACAAATCACTAACAAGCACAAAACGACGTTTCTAAAATCTTCCGGTGTCTTAGCCATGATGGTGAGAAGACAGTCATAAGTAGCATCATCTAAGTCTGTCGTGTTTCTGCCCATACCCAGGTCTTTTGCTGCAAAGATGACAGAAAAGTATATAATATATATATATATATATATATATATATATATATATATATATATATATATATATATATATATATATATATATATATATATATATATATATATATATATATATATATATATATATATATATATATATATATATATATATATATATATATATATTGCTGCCATTCAGCCTGGTGGCAGGCTCTCGCACTATTGGCCTCTGTATTAATTAGCAGATATAAGTACCTTGGTTCGAGTTCCGGGAAGGTACGTACTTTAATTCCCTTTAGCCTGCTCGACCTTCTCTTGTACTACTGTTATTTTTAACGGTATGAGTACACATTATATGTAAATATGGTCATTTATTCGAAAACAGTTACTCAACGACGATTGTTCGAAAACTCTTTATTAGAACTAACTAAACGTACGCGAATAATTTGATGTCTTTATGGCAGTCAAGCTTCAAAAGACTGTTATTTGGATGACGTTTTTAACCTTGGCTTACGAGTAATTGTTTTAAATGAGCTAGCCGGATAAAATATATTTGGCAAATATCTTTCAAACTAATTTTTTGATCGAAATGGTACTTCGACAAAGTGTACAAGACACCTCCCGCTAATTTTTGGTGCATTGTCAAATGGTTTTAGTTAAGGCGTTTACCCTTGACTTACATGGTGTTGCCAAGCATCGCCAAACTATGCATTCGAACGTCCTTTATCCCCATCCCGTCCCTCCCTCTCCATTCTTCTGCTCATTCCTCACTCAACCCACTTTCCTGGCCTCCCCACCTTCGCCCCCCCACTTTCTTGTCTAGGGGGGATAACGGACGTTGATTGGGTAGTTTAGGCCTGCTGACTCATGCGATTTTGCCTTTAAAAGTCAAGAGTAAACAGCTCAACTAACACCATTTGGCAATGCACTATATTACCAAAAAATTGCGGGAGGTGTCTTGTACACTGTGTCAAAGTACCATTTCGATCAAATAATCAGTTTGAAAGATATTTGAGAAAACCGATGACTCACCGTCCCTGAAATGGATAGTAGTTACCAGAACAAGTGTTGGGCGTGATCTTTGCCATATTGTTGGAAACGTATTGGTTGACGCTTAAAAGCATCTGTAGTAAACTGAATACTATAGCAAAATCCATCTTTGTTACTAACAGAGGGAAAGATGAATGGAAACTATCCGTAATAAAACGAATCTGTAACCTGAACCTTATGTGTATGAAAAGAAAAAAAAATGGTTGCTCTCAGGGTAGCCCCCCCCCCCCATGAGGTTATTCGCGACTATTAGTTACACTGTTTGAAAGTTATGTCTGTGAATATTTGAAAATGACGGAAGGAGAATTTAAACGAGAATATAAACCATAAAAGTGACTTGTAGACCAACGTTTATGCTCGCTTTTGTAACCAGGAAAGTTACAACAGTGTGCAAGCAAGTTTACCTCTCCAGCGCGACAGTACATTGAAACGAGTTTTCCGAATGTAAAAGAAAGTCCTCATTTGCTGGTATCCTTAACCTGGATCAGTGTGGAAAGCATCCGAGAGGTCACGCATTACATAAGAGCTTTTTGACGTGTAAAAGTTTTAATGGACAAATTGAAGCTTTCAAATATGCGTTGAAAGCTTGCTAAGAAGAGTATTGCAACAAGTGTTGTGAGACCGACATTATTTTGATGCAGTTTATTTCTTGTTGGGTTATCATGGGTTATGATAAAACGAAGTGAATTACAGAATTTTTTTGCAAACGAAACGGTATTATTTGGTTATTGAAGATAGTGAAAGGAGCAAGACCACGTTCAAAATGAAAACCATACGAAACATAAAGAAGACGAAAATGAATATCTATTAATTGGGGCAGAAGTTAAGCCAAAAAAAGTTGAAATCTGAAGAGAGTGAATGTGTGATGAGGAGGAAATAGACTAGAGAGAGAGTGTAAATACAAAACGATGAACATTTTGATATGAAAGACCATTCTGGAAGTAGTGGAAATTAGAAATTATCGTAAAAGCAATACAGTGTACAAGAAGATTATGTAAGTGTTCATGATTAATGAATCAGAAGATTAGATTACTATAATTACCTGTTGCAGGGACAAGTTCTTAAAGACCTTGAAACTCTTGACGGACAAATAGAAGAGGCGCGCCTTGTGGACCAAATGAGAACCAATAAGAGTCTCTTTCGAAAATAAACTCAGAAAAAGAGATGAGATAGTCGTTCTGCATCACCGCACGAAATCAGTCATTTCCGGGTCAAGACCATAGCGGGGCATACTGATAATATAATCCATATTGCGAATATCTGTTGACAATAACTCGGAGTTGTCTTTTGGAACTGGATATATCAGAGCACTTCTTTTTTTTTTTTTTTTTTTTTTGCCGTAGGCACGCCTTCGCTACAACATTGCCTTTGCATAGCCAAAGGCTGACGCTAACCTCATTGAGCATGAGGCTGTTCGTCTGAGATTTCATGATCTCTGCAAGGTATTGATTACCGATTGCACACGACAGCTCATACACGGGGAGCTAACCGTCGCTTTCTCCAGATGATGGTTAATGTTAAAAATATTATTATTCCCGTTTTATTACGTTATCCATATTATTTGTTTTAATTACTGGTTCATCTGAGATACCCATGTTTCTATGTAAGCCTAAACATTAGTTTATCGCAAAACTATTGTATTTTAATTATCATCATGAATCTTAGTCATCAATATTCATTATTTGTGAATTGCCACTGATGTCTAGGTTCAACAAAATACAATATTTTTCGTGAAGTTTACCCATTGTTAAATACAGCAAGACAACCATAGATAACTGTAATTTACTACAGAACTTCAGGAAGTGGCTTTCTTCACATCGACGGTTCTTTTCTGTTCCCCTGTCACAAAGCCTTCCAGGGAAAGGACTATCACAAACGTACCATAATCTCCTAAGATAAAATTTAATGTCGGTTTTGTCCATATAAAATCAGAGTCATGTTTAAGAAGTCTCTCGGCTTCCATTTTGCTGTATGTGACGGTTGGGTATTTAAGGAACAAAAGCTCTATTTCTTCAATTTTCTGTTTTACTGGATAATGTAGAATTAGGAGCTCTTTGGCATGCGAGGTCAAGTATAAACGTTTTCAAGTTTAGAGTTCAGTATTTAATAGGTGGTATATTCTCGTGAGACAGGGAACTAACGTTAACCTAGGTCATGTTTTTGAAGAGTATTTATACTGATGTAATCATCATAGTAGTCCAGTTAACTTTAACGGCCTTACCACATTTCACTCTTAATAACATAATATTCATATGCATGTTATAATGACATTAAAAAACCGGCAAGTATAGTTTAAGATCACGATATTTTGGCAACTGAGAAAGTTTCGCTCTGTACATATCATAAATGCCAATTCGTATTTTATGGAAAAGGCCTTATTTAACCTACTGTTTAATGAAACACTGTTTCTCCTAGTGAAGACAATGAATACCAGTGTGATGGTTACTTGACTGCTTTAGTGTCTTATCCACCATTACAATTCCCCAGTAGGTTCTCAGTTCAAAAGAAACGGGAATGATCTTTCCCGACGGTCGCCTTTGAAGAAAGGCCGGATTGATTGATTGATTAATTGTGGGTCATCTGGCGTCACAGCTACCAGGGTCACGAAGATCAGTACTAATTGACCCAAGCCAAACAAAAGCCATGGACTCCTTAACATTTTCTTTGGGATATTGCTAAAATGTTCAGTCAGGTCGTTAGATATGTTACTATGTCTATAGAAGCGTGTTGCCTGTTTTTTATGCCAACTTGTATCCTTTTTCCAAATCTCTTCAGACATTAGTAATGTGTATGCTGCAAATTATTTTAAATAGTGTGTTTTTTGTTTTTATTTGTATGTGTACGCTGTACATGTGAGCAAATTACTCAACATTTTCTGAAGGATGCTCTCAAATATTTTTTGAAGCTTTACAATATATTAAGTGCATATTCATAATAGCTTGGTGTTGATCTAGTTTTTTCAGTTAGTTTTCGGACTACAGTCGAATGTTTTGACAACTAACGAACTCCCTCACGGGGTTAGTGTCGTTGGTGCACCTCACGTGGTACACTGTATGCATTACTAAAGGTTGTTTCCAGCTTCCCTTCGGCCCCTAGCTGCATCCAGTTTTTAGCCTTTTACCTTACCTCCGTTTCTGCTTCCTTCGATCTTGCTGTCCAACACCTCTTACTGTTACTTCATAGTGCATCTGTGGTATTTCCTCCGAGTTTCATTTTCTTTATTTTGTGTATCTCATTATCTTGCTATCCAACCATTCTAGCACCATCCTGCCACTGTCATGGGCGCCGAAAGACCAAAAGTGCCAGTGTATGGCTCTATAGCCTAATCTTATAAATCATCAAATAACAATTTAATATGTAAGTCAATGGAGATATATCTCCTGGAGGTAAGCCATTTGATGAGGTGTATCTACACCTAACCATAAAGTTTGGTTAATCTCCATGAACTCTTCATAACATCCCTTGCTCTGAAAACATTCGGCTCTTTGTTGTCATCCAAAAACCCAATATTCACTTTTAGATTTGACTCTCCTCTGAACAAATCCAGGCGGAATCTAGATATTTCCCTTTTGCCAGAGAGCCTAACCTTTGCTTTGAAGCCTTGACAGATATCGCTATAAGGGAGAGGGAAAGCTAGATTTTTTTATTGTAAATATCAAATGAAACTTCCATTAAACAAAAGGTGAGGCTAAATCTGTGTACTCTTAAGAGGTAAAATGATATATATTTTACGTTTGGCATTCTTGACCATTGATTAATTTCCTGTTTTCTCTGATTTATTTCCCCTTTTTTCTCAAAGGAAGTTGTTTTTCATTTGATGTCTGTTTGACGAGTTGTATCGTCGATAAAAGTTTGAATGGGTTTCCCAATATTTTCATCGTGAGAAAACTTTTCCTGACAAATTATATTTACAAGGTGTGATTTTTCTCAGTTTTCTTCACTTTTATTCCTGGTCTTTTTTCATCGTTCGACTTGTGTTTTACAGTTTTTGCCGGTCAGATTTGTCTTGTGTGATTTTACTAGTCCTCTGATTTCTTGTGAATGTAATATTTGCACCTGCATTTTCTTAGTAGTAAATATTCGATATGCGTTTAACGGAAAATGCAAGATTAAAACTGAGAGACAACTGAACGAAAAATCCATTTCTCGTTTTTATTTAAAAAGTTGTCTGTAGGTAACTTTATTAAAAGGGCCGAGTTGTGTTACAAAGAGAACGCCTTATACTTTTTTAATGGTTCCATCTTCATTTTACAGATTTCTATGACCATAGGTATGTGATGCCTGTTTATTGAATTCGCTTAATCTTACATACCTTTCATCTTTACCTACTGATGAGGTGACAGACTTATCACTATTGCTGTCTTGCGGAGTTTGTCAGCGCCATTAGTCCCTGCCATATATACTTTATTTACTTATTTGTGAGAGAAGGCCGACGGAAAGGGAATCCCAGTACCGTCGTTTTAAACACCCCTCTTACAAGACGAAAGATTACAGCTATACAGATCTGTTTGTGTGTTTTATCATTAGTTGTGGAAAGCAAAAGTCAAAACATAATGTCAGATGCAGGGAAGAGTGAACGGAGTGATAACGACTTATTTGGTTGAAAGTGTATGATAGTATAATAAGGAAGAGAAGGTAGCAGATACAGAGAAGATTAATATTGAGCTAGAGACAAGGGGTAAAAGGAACGCTGCAAAGCGAGTGTGAATCAGGTGTGGTCATGAATCAGGTTCTTTGAATGCAAGTGAAGTGTTGTTGCTGAATATGAATTAACTAAAAAGGGTGCTAGCTTTGTAGATTCATTGTGCACTGTAAGTGGATGAAAGTAGGTTGCAATGATGAGAAACGCAGAAATAAAAAAGTTTGCATAGATGGAAATATGGACTTCATAGTAGGGAGATGGTGTGGTAGTATTGAGGGAATGGAAGAGAATAGGTTGGCCAAAAGGATGTAAAATTCGAAAGTCCTGGGAGAGAAGAAGAGGAGATCTAGAAAGCGCTAGTTTGACGGCTTAGCAGAAGTGTTGGAACAGAAGGGCTTCTGTTTTCAAAATAGTCAGAGAGATTGAAAAATTAAGAGTAAATATCAGATATTGTATGCATGTTTGGCGCATTGCTGATGAGGCTCGGTTGCTAATGTATGAAGCTGTAAGGATGCGGATGTTTTCTAAACGGGGAGTTTATTCTTGATCAAGAAATTATATAGGGTGAAAGTAATTGTCTCTTGTCTAACCTCTCTCTGGAATCGCACCACCTTGGAAGAATCAGCTCATTGAAGAAACCATCTATATGAATTAAAGTCTTGCCTACATACATGACACAGAAAACCATAATTGTTTACATTCACGTAATATGATTCACATCACTGTTTCTGCTGTAACTTTCCGTCATTGACCCGTCCATTTATCTTTCACTTTCCCATTATGCTTTTCTCTCTCTCTCTCTCTCTCTCTCTCTCTCTCTCTCTCTCTCTCTCTCTCTCTCTCGAGCGTCGCATAAATTTTCCATCTCGTTGAGCGTCTAAAAATGGAGGGAGTCGGGGGCGAATTATTTTTACAACTCCCGACTTTTAACCCAATCAATTAGGGAAAACGACCTTTCGGATGCAGGCAAATTACAGATAATAATTCATTTTGTCGGGGATAAATTAAATAAGGGAACTTTTCAAACGTGCGCCAGACTACGAGAAGTGGGAAAAAGGTGAGCGGGGGAGGGGGAAGAGGCCCAGTAAGAGGAGGAGGAGGAGGAGGCGGGGGGAGGGAGGAGGAGGCAGAGATGGAGGGATGCAGGAGGGAGGATTTTTTAATGAAGGTAATATGAGGGAGATGGGGATGATAGCAGGGGATTATCGTCTTTATTTTATCATTTACTTAATCTTTACCGAAATTAATATCTTCATAATATCAGTGATCATTTCCTTATTTTGTTGGTTTATTCAGCCAACTAATTATTTAATCAGGTCGAATAATTATTTGTTAAAGAGACAACTAAAAATTTTGTGCCTTTACTGTTTGGCCGACAAAATTAGTTACATTATAAGATTGCCATATTTTTTTATGCATAATAGCATCCCTTTTGATGATACTGTATTTCTCTTGTATCATCGCATTCTTGTTTATGGAACGTTTCGTTTGGAGGGCTTGTCCTGGAATGAAGAATAAAAAATCAGTGTAAAATTATTTCCTTAATTATAAATATCCAATTTTGTCCATCTAAAGAACATTTTGCCATAAGATCATTGATTGAGTGAGTGGTCGTGGTTCTCTCTCTCTCTCTCTCTCTCTCTCTCTCTCTCTGTGAAACTATACTGTAGCGTGTTTATTGTGGCACCAGCCCCCTCCCCTCCCCTCCCCCCCCCTCCCCTTCCCATGCGAGAGAAATTCCCTTCTCTTGTCCAAGGAAGATCAAATGAATCACAGGTCCTTTGATGAGGATCCTCTCGACAGATTCATTTTCCCTCTGAATCGTCTCTTAGTTTTGTTTCTCGTTCCTCATCATCTCCAGCTCTTAAGACAAAGGCGCCGAGGCATATTAGGTTAGGAACGCCAAAGTTTTTCTAAGTGGATCTTCCACATTCATCTCCAACAAGTTCGTAGGGGAGCCATCTGCAAACGAGTTTCCAAAGGGAGGCATTTGATGGAATTTTGCTTCTTCTGAGTGCCGTTCCATTCTCAACGTTATTTCTTTCCGTTTTTTTTTTCTTTACACATCTGCTCTTGCTTTTGTCGCTTTGCTGGTTCTATAATGTCCTTGCTGGGATAATTACGTCGTATTTTCATCGATTTTGTAGTGTTTGTCTCAAGTCATTCTGAATACTAGGTTTTACCATATCTTCTATATTAACAGTAAAGTGGATCATTAATTTTAAGTCGTATTAGTATTTATTAATTCACTGAAATTTCCTTCTTGATTATGAATAAGAGCCCCCATTTTTTCGTTGTTTATGTGATATTGTTTCGGGTGGACATAACTTTCTTGTTATCCTTTTAAATAACTCAAGATTTCTTGAACTTTCTTGTTATCCTTTTAAACAACTCAAGATTTCTTAAGTAATATCTGCTGTTTTATGTAACTTTGCTTCGGGAGCCTTTACATTGCTTTAAATGAATTTGTAACAAGACCCTTTTATCACTGTCACCATTTTCTTTCGTTCCATATTTCCGTAAGGTTAACATATTATTTACACAGGGTGAACGATAACAACTGAAGCCGAGCGAAAGCGTCAGGTAATTTCGCTAATGTATCTGGATGATCCTAATTTCCCGATTCTGTTAATCGGAAAGAATTTACTAAGCAAACAACCAGCTATAAGTCTCAGGCTAAGTCTAATCAGTTAGGGTGGCCGGGATTAAATTAGATATAAATGAATCATCGCGCCTACTCTAGCCGTGGCTGGAAGAATCCTAGGAGGTGGGGTGTCGGGTTGAGGGGGTTTTCGGGCTCGGAGGGGGGAGGCGGGGGTTAATAAGAGAAGAGCAGAAGGAGGAGGATGAGGATGCGGATGAGGAGATCAAGAGATTTGTGTGGAAAGGTTGCGAGAAAGGATGGAAGACGGTCCCAAGGTTTGGGTGACTCCTCGAGGATTTTGTCGTGGTTTGGATTTCTTATGGAGTTTTCTCTTGTCATCTGACTTTTTGAGTCTCCTATAACGATATCGTACACACTTACCTAATGGAAAGCAACTGGCAGAGTAGAGGTTTAAGAAGCTGATGACATCTTCACATCGCTTCGTGTTGGTAATTAGTAATGACTCCTATCCCTTGTCCATTGGGGCTTGAAATGTTCCCTGGGACGCTTTTAAACCTTATGCCAGATATTTTATAGACTGGACGTTTTATCTATTCTGGGAAGAATTTTGCAGGGGCTTTATGAGGTACAGGTGAGCTCGGCGTTAGAGAATCAACACTAAGTAGTAAGTTTTACTCTATTTCATGACAAGTATTGCCGTATTGCATTGATGATTGCCCTCTGAATTCCTAAGTAATCGTTCAGCGGTTTCTGTTCCCCCAAGAAAAGACTGATTGATAATAGCCTTCCGGATTCCCAATCGTTTCTATATCACCATGTCCTAACTTTGTACAGTTCAAAAATACATGTCGTTACTTTCTAAAGATCAGCGTTACTACATACATTTCATTAATTTGGAAAGTTCAGATATAAATGTCATAATATCACGTTTAATCGGGGTAACTATAGCCAGTATTAATATAGGTCAAAGACAAAAATAAAGAAATGCACATTGAATTCAATACAAGTGAATGTTTCATAGCACCTGAAACACGTAATTAATGTTTGGCTCAGTGGATGACTGTAGCTGTGTTATTTATGGCATTGTTGTTCTGTGAATGGAATTTTAACTTAATATAGTCATATTCATTGAAAATTTTTATGTAAATGTTGATAACAAAACATAGGTAGTTTTACGCTTTGCGCTAAGTATGATTTCTTTGAAACTGTAGTAATGACCAAAGATGACTGAGACCCACTAACCTAATCTTGACTTATACGAATAGAACCCACAGGAACATGTGAAATTTAAATTTAAAATACCATAAGGGAAAATGAAGTAGAGGATTTGGTCCCGACCGGTTTCGTCTATTAAGACCTTTTCAAAGGACTGGTACATAGTGGAAGACTTGCACTAGATATATGTAAGGGTGACAGCATGGCACATACAAACATTCATACATTTAAAAAAGGCTTTTTGCAGATGCCAGGAAGAGACACCCTCTCCGTTCAAGAAAACTGTCTCTCCCCGGGTAGTTGTTAAAAGCCTTTTTTAAATGTATGTATGTTTGGGTGTACTGTGCTCTCACCTTACATGTATAGTGTAAAATTCTTCCATTATGGAGCAGTCCTTTGGAAAATGTCTTAAAAGACGAAACCGGTCAGGACTATATCCTCAATTTCGCAAAACAATCGATCTGTATTATTTCTTGATGGAAGTAAATAACAAAATAAAATAAATAAGACAAATACCATGTGAAGTGGAATTCGTGTCCACCTACCCAACTAAACAGTATTTGCTTTGCACCAAATTTGAAGTATAATATTGCGAAGGTCATTTAACAGTAGTTTTCTAGAAGCGTTATTCCAGTTGTGACCAAACTATTGAATGTAAATGTTGAATGATCTTCGCAATATTGTACTTCAAACTTGGTGCAAAGCAAATACTTTTTAGTTGGGTAGATGGACACGAATTCCACTTCACATTGTATCTTTTATTTGTCTTGTTTATTTTCTTTTGTTATCTACTTCCATTAAGAAATAATGCAGATCGGTTGTTCTGCGAAATTGAGGATATAGTCTGACAGTTTCATATATATATATATATATATATATATATATATATATATATATATATATATATATATATATATATATATATATATATATATACATATACATATATATATATACATACATACATACATACATATATATATATACATACATACATACATATATATATACATACATACATACATACATACATACATACATACATACATACATACATACATACATACATACATATGTATATATATTGTCACGATGTGTTCCAAGTACCTCGTTATTACACAACTAATCACAGAATTCAAAAATTTACCTCACTTCAGCCAGATATCTGAACTTTCATAACAATAAAAATTACGACTGAGTACTCTAAAGGTAACAGTGATCCCTTAAAAAGCTTATTAATCACGTGAAAAATCAGACTAAGTTTATCAAAACAAGTGTGAGTTATCAAAATTAAACAAATATACTAAAGTAAAAGGGCATCACTCCATTAAACAACTTTAACTGTTTCCCTGGTCTTAATTCACTTCAGCAGAACTAAAGGAACAAAACATGTTTATCACTTTGCCTTATGCACACACTTAATCCTATTCACTGGTGGGCAGTAAATGAAACAGTTATTTAAAAATTTTAAAAATAAAAATTTATTTTTAAATTCAAAATTTATAATTAGAATTCACAGCCTGAAAAAATTTACTATTACTTGAAAAACAAAATTTAATTAATTCTTGAATTAAATTACAAAGGGTAATTTATCAAGAAATTAAATCAGTTTAGCAAAATTTAAACTTTCAAGAATTACTCAAGATTTGAAAAGAAAATTCAAGTAAATGAAAATTAAATCAAGCATGCAATGTTAAATTATTAAGAAATACTTAAATTGTTAAGTAAATAAATGTTAAATCACATCTATATAAAATGTGAAAAATTCAGATATTGCAAACACAAGAACACACAAAAATACACAAAAGATTTACCAAAAACAATTTCACTAAGGCAAAGATCCCTTAATATACCTTATTATACCATGGTAATAATAAGTAAGATTCACTTTACCTTAGGCTTGTGAAAACTTTTGCAAAATCACCCGAAATGCAGCTGCTCGAGATCAATAAAACACACTTTTGATAGGTACCGTTACAAATATACACACTCCTATCAGATCTCAGAAGCTAAGACTAATACCAGTGACCACACAAATATTTTACATTAATAATTTCTCTCTTTTGAAGAAAGAAAAAAAAAAAGAGAGAGAGAGAGAGAGAGAGAGAGAGAGAGAGAGAGAGAACCACATGAATGGTCTCTGAAATCAGAAAAAGCAAACTTTTGGATTCCAGTTAGAAATGAAACAATCAGATAATTTCAATATTAAGGCATTTTGGGAATGAGATACAAGGGGAAATTCTAGAAAAGGAAGATGACATCACTTCCTGAGCAAAACGTCTTGAGGCAGCAGTCTTACAAAACATGATGTAATCGATCGACTTGTGTGCTTTTACTCTCAAAAAGGCATATGTGACTCAAACAGGAAATCAAATGGGACTCGATCAGAACAATACATGATCAGAGCAATGTAATCTTAAACATGACGCAATTGCCATGTGCTTCAGTGCAGCAGCTCATTCGTATTTCTCAAAAACGTACACGTCTTTACCAGAAAATCGTATGGGACAACGCTTTTAACGAAATCTCAGCACAACTCGACTGTTATCTCTCACTTGTCAACACGCGAATCTAACAGGAAACAAGCACCCGTCTCAGCCCAAAACAAAGATTTTGATGACAGCTACAACATCTGGCATAACTTAATCTCTTATGTCCCATACTACGCCATTATCAAGAATGATATTATTAATTCTTGTGAGATCTGGCATTACACTGCATACGATATTTCAACAATTATTATTATTACACATAAGACATGATAACTAGAATAGTAAATATATCAAAATCATGAAATGTTATACATATTACAAGGCAGTATCATGAAAATATATATACATATATATATATATATATATATATATATATATATACATATACATATACATACAGTATATATATGTATACAGTATATATATGTATACAGTATATATATGTATATATATATATATATATACTGTATATGTGTGTGTGTGTTTGTGTATATAGCATCTTTCATTAATACCGAATTCTGTACAATTTTCCCTATCAGCTCAAGTTAGCATCTTCCCTATCAGCTCATGTTAGCATCTTCCTGATTCGTGTATATATCATATACTGTATATATATATATATATATATATATATATATATATATATATATATATATACTGTATGTGTGTGTGTTTGTGTATATAGCATCTTTCATTAATACCGAATTCTGTACAATTTTCCCTATCAGCTCAAGTTAGCATCTTTCTGATTCATGACTGCGAGTTTGCTTGTCCAAAAAATCGTTGCAGAAACTTTTCGCTAATATTTCATGTTGATCATAGAGAGTTGAGAAGCTGGTAATCATTCACAAAGTCCCGTCATCTTATTCAATTGACCATAATCATTAAACCAGAATCTTTTATAAAAACAAAAGATAAACGAACTCGTGCTATAATTGACTTAATTATAATTGATGGACTAAATAAGATGAAGATGATATGTCCAGCCTTAAATAGACGGATGTTATGTAAACTTCTTTGAGATCGCATTGCACACGAACTAACAAGCCCTCTTTAGCTTGTATGGAAATGAATACCAGCCCTCTTCATATAATAATGTTTCACCGAAAACGCTGCAATGGGTTGACCTTTTTGGGTTAAATGAATCGAAATTGGTCATTTCTGGGATCACCAACTTCAGTTAGAAATCTGTAGCCCATTTTCACAGAAACGAGCAAAGGTATTTGATATATATATATATATATATATATATATATATATATATATATATATATATATATATATATATATATATATATATATATATACAGTATACACAGTATATATACACATATCTATCTGTGTATATATATATATATAAAGATAGATAGATAATGTGTATATATTATATACATTGCTATTCATACTTACTAGCGTTTTTTATCATTATCATAATATATTCTCTCTCTCTCTCTCTCTCTCTCTCTCTCTCTCTCTCTCTCTCTCTCTCTCTCTCTCTCGACCGTATTTAGCCTTGCTCTTTGGATGTCTTAAGTATTATGTCTCTCTTTACCCCTATCTATGTTTTCTTATCAACTTTGTAAAAAGAGATACCCCGGATCCTTTCATGCGTTAACTTACAAGCGTATAACCTACTCTTTACCAAATTATTTTCTGGGCTAGGCTTATTGTACGAACGTTTTCATTTTCAGATTCACTGGCGTAATAAGAGCATCTTTTCTCTCAACTTTTGCATTCTTTTATTAACTTTGGTTTTCGTTTGTCTTGATCTCTGTATGAATATAAATGATTTCATAAAAGCTTTCCCGAGAATTTGAATTTTCTGTAATTCCTATGAAAAGTTTTGCAGAGGTTTTCCCAACCTTCCAGAATACATGGAAAACGGAAACCGGGAAGGCAATGAAAGTCAGCAAAAACGTCTCCCATTCCTGCGCGAGTTTCCTTCCTTCCTTCCTGCCCGGTCATTATAAAATACAGCGTTTCCTTTAGGATTCAGGAAAGACGATGCTGTTAATCCGAATACCTGTTTAATGCTAATCCGGAAGCTATTTCTTCCTACCCCTTTTATCATTCTCTCCCGAGGAGGAGGAATTAAATTTCTTTCTATGCAAATATAAAATGTAATTTGTAACATTGCGAGTCAGAGTCAGACGCTGTATTTTAGCCCGAGTTGATGGGACGGTTAACGCAAAGAAATACCTCGCATATTTACCGGTGCTTTAGCGCCCTTTGTTCCCCGGGAACGAGGGGGTCGTTTCGCCCGAAATTTTCTTGGGAACTCATTTTCCTTGACAAAACAACCTCTAAAGGGCGAAGTCTGCTAGCGAGGTAACTTTCTCATCTCAACAAGTTTGCTTCGGAAACCACAACTATTATTTCTTTTACACTCTGCTGGCTATATATATATATATATATATATATATATATATATATATATATATATATATATATATATATATATATATATATATATATATATATATATATATATATATATATACATACATATATATACACATAGTCTCTATTATAAATAAAAGAAAATATGCCCTTTAGTTAAGTGGGAAGTTTGTTCTTCTGGTTCTTTGAAGATATCTTTATTCACGACGTGTAAACAAAAATATGTAAAGGACGAGTTTTATTCTTGTATTTTGTCTGTATATTTCGTAGAGCACTCCGTGAACGTTACGACAGAGCACATTATCAGAAAGTGGGAAAATATGAATAATCTCTCGAGTTTCACATCGGGAAAGATTACCCATATTATGTTGTCATAGGTTAATAAACAGTAGATTCCTGTTGTGTTTACGGGAATGGCGTGCTGTGTGTATGTCAGGAATGTCGCGATGGAGTTTAGGTGAACTTGTACAGATGGTCTTTCTAAAAGTTCGCTGTCATTTTGTGACAATTCAGTCGTTTTAAGTCTTGTGCACTCATGGAGTGACAGATGTTTTCCATTATATAGGGTTTGGAGATGCTTGTCTCCTATTTTCAGGCCTAATGATTTATTTTAAGATGAAATTTTTAATCTAGTCAGGATAGTAGTTATCTAGGGTTTCTCACACATTTTTTCCAAGTGTATAAAAACTAGAATATAATTCGTCCTTCATAAGAGTTAAGTACTGATTTCTGTATTTGTGCTGTAGAAATAGTAGAAAACAAAAGTTTCTGGTTCTTGGTCAGTATTTAAAATTATATATATATATATATATATATATATATATATATATATATATATATATATATATATATATATATATATATATATCGTGAAAATATGTTATATCAAATATCTTATAGTGAATGGAATTAAGTTTTGTCTTGATATTCTCATTTAGGCTGTGGCTAATACGAAAATTAAAAAGTAATATAGAAGAATTTAAACGTAAAAAGAAAAGTGGCTCTCAACCTCCCAAGAAGTATACTCGTAGATTCTTCTAGGAAGAATAAACAACAACGCCCCGGATAATAAGTAAGAACCATTTAGGTTCATGAACAAATGGTGCATTTAGAATCTTCCTTTATCTTCATTTCAGGAATTTCCAGTTCTGATCAGTCTTGCTTACACAGCTTTTAACTATTTTCTTAACTCTGTATACATGCGTAATATTGGAAATCTGTTAAGGATGAGATTGCACATTACCACTTTCTCAACATTTCTCTGATTATATGCTTTCTAGGTAGCGTAAGCATTTATTGATGATTTCCTTTAGTTTGCAGCCATATTTTATATGTAATGCACGTGTCTGATTCAGGCTAGAAAAAAAAGGAAGAACACTGGCACCAGAAAAGTTGGAAGGAACAGAGAAAAGCAGGATCTAGGGAGAGAATTCCCTTGCCTGGCGGTAGAGGGAAAGTAACAGCCACCAACTAAGCTATCAGGAATTTGCTCATAGCTGAAAGGCAGATATCAGATGCGGTAGTAAGACGGTGCCTGTCAAGAGAAGGCAGCTCAATCTCCTACAGTTCAAGCATGGGTCAATGTGGCATATGAAAAACCGATCCAACCGGACCCCTGCACGTAGGAGGAAGACACTCTAAATCACTGATGAAAACTGCATACTCAATTACAAAGATTTATTTGGCATCATTTATTGTACGAAGGTAAAGAAAAGTAAAAAATATGTCGAGGTTTCTTCGGCGCAATCGAGTTTTCTGTCCGGTGGTGGCTTCAGGCCATAAAACTCTTTGCCGCGGCCCATGAAACTCAGCCACGGTCCGGTGGAGGCCTAAGTTATTGGTACCTAAAGCGCAGCCAGAAGTACGATTATGGTTAACTTCAACCTTAAATAAAAGAAAAAACTACTGAGACTAGAGGGTTGCAATTTGGTATGCTTGATGATTGAGGGTGGATGAGCAACAAACCAGTTTCGCAGCCCTCTAGCCTCAGTAGTTTTTGAGATCTGAGGGCAGACAGAAAAAGTGCGGACGGACAGACAAAGCCGGCACAATAATTTTCTTTTACAGAAAACTAAAAGGGCAGTATTCACAATCAAGACAGGCAAGACCACGAAAAGCTTCAGAAAAATTATATACGAAGGTTGAATCGTTGGCAAAAGTAGGTAACGGAGATGAGGTAAATAGATTAGGTTACTACAGTAGAGGAAGAAACGAGTAGGTGAGAGAACAGAACTCCGAGGAAAGCTTTAAACAGAACTTTAATTATTACAGCCGTAGGGTAAAGTTAGCCGAATGTCTTCGTACCTATAACGGTGTCATACCGCTGACCTTGAAGTTCATTTTTTGGTGTTTGAATAAAGAGAACTTATAAGACGCTATTTTTATGGCTGGAAAGACTTCTTGTTCGTTCATCTTAAAGAGGTAACCTCGTAATTTTAGGGAAAGAATGGTAGTTACTTACAGGAAAAAAAGTAGGTGAATGAGGACAAAACCACCAGGATTTGCTCATTTACTTCCTTAACTGCTAGCGATTTTGGGAGTTAGATTTGGGCGGGGGTGGGGGGTGGGGGCTTGATCCAGGTCAAGTGGCTTGTTGATCTTGAAAGAAAGCTTTAGTCTTTACGATCACAATTATTTATGGCTGGAGACATAAGATTGAAGGGAAACAAAATACTAGAATGGAATACGAGTACATGTGGTTTCCATTAGCAGCTAGAAGTCACTGGGCTATAAAAAATGGAAATTTCAGTAAATTTTTTTTATTTTTTTATTTTGTTCGCACGCTCCAAGATTCATTCTAATACTCTGCAATACCATGGCTAAGAAGGTCCCTGCTTTTATGTAGTGGATATTTTTTCTTGTACCTTTTGCTCTATGACAGCTATTTCGATGTAAAATCACTAAATTGGTAGCGTGATATCAATACTTCGTATTTTTCAGAAGACATATTTTCTTTATTAAGGCGTCAGTTGCTGGTATTCCTTCTGCCTTTGACCCTTATTTATGGTAACGTATTAGTGTGGTGCATAGTTTTGTTTTCCCTGTTATTTGAACCACGATATAACATCAGTTACAATTCTAAACCATCTTTCAGAAGTTAGCTTGTTCAATGAAAAGAAAACTTCAAGAAATCCCAGTAAGCGAGTCATGAAGCAATCTTTCTTGAATATAAAACGTGTATCACTTGTTTCTTGCTACCAGCTGAGAGTGCTTTTACATTCTTACTGCTGGTGTCAGTCCAAGTAGTACAATATCGTATATCTTTTTCTATACTTCTCTGTCTTTAGATGGAAGTTTAAGTAAAAACTGCTCATAAATTTTTGCATTTTGATCTTTGATGAAATAAGGCATCCTACTCCAGTCTCAGTGTTCCTCTTAAGCTGAACGCGTCGTCCTACATTTCACACAGCTTGGATGAGGAGTAGAACAGTGATTAACATAAATTTGTCTTGCACTGATTTTTGTATAGCATAATCGATCGGTAAAGTGAAACTAGCTATACTTGGTCAAAATAAGCTATATATGGACTGAAGGCCATTTTGTGTCACTGCCTGCAATGAAGGCAAGTCTGTTTCTTTGTTATTTAGTTACATCTAATTCCTTCATGGGTGCGCTCACTGCAGGCAAAAAGTACGTTGTACGTTGTATATTATGGCAGGGGTATGTGTGTCCTGTATATCATTATTATTCAAGTTAGTCGGACTTGCAAGTTTTCTTTCTGTTTGGAGGGAGGGAATATAGACCGATCTCATTTACCCCTGGTTTATTTAAGGTTTTTGAGAAGCTGCAAGCCAAGCGTCTTACAGTTGGAGTTTTGTAAAGGCCGTGGTACTTGTGAAACACTCTTGTCAATATCTACCGTCTAACAGAGTACTTTTGTTGAGGTTGCAGAGGCAAGCTCGGTCGGTTTAAATTATAGTGCAGCCTTTTACCATATAAATCATAAAGCGTGTATCTACAAGCTAAGATTATTAGGTGCTAGTGGATCTTTTCTTAATCTTTTAAATGAATCTAATAAGAAGACCCCAAAGGGTTTGTGTTGATGGCCAGTATAGCAGCATTAGTAATGTCATTTCAGGTGTTCCTCAAGGTAGTGTTCTGAGACCTGTGTCGTTTATTATCCTCACTGGTATCAAGTGTCATGGCTTGCAAAACAAAGTGATTACGTGTGCCGATGACACTACTCTTCTAGCTGTTGTTCCTTCTCCGCACCGTAGGTCCGAGGTTGTAGAATTCTTGAATAGAAATCTGGCACGTTTTATTGACAAATAGTTGTTGGGGCATGAAGTTTAACCCGTCTAAAACTCAAAAATAGATAGTTGGACCATCCAGAACACTTTGGCCGTTGCATCCTGACGTGCACATAAATGGTATGGTTTTAATTGTCAGTAACATTTTCAGGTTTTAGGTGTAACTTTTGGCAAGAAAGTGACTTTTGGGAAGCATATTCGTAATTGCTTCCTGTTTTTCTCAAATGAAGCATAGATATCTAGGTGTTTTGACTCTTTTCCTTTTAACTCATTTGTAGTACTATTCTCCAATGTGACGTTCCGGTGCTGACTTTCATCTCAAACTCTTTAATAGAGTTATGTCATCAGTCAAGTTTATTTTGTTAACTCTCAGGTTGACTTGTGGCATTGAAATAAAGGGAGTTCATTAAGTCTGTCGCCTAGTTGCAAAACTAGGCAGGCTGCTATTGCAAAGGTTGTGTCGTAATTTAGTATTAGGTTTAATACTACTCAGTGTGTTAAGAGTTTTCTTGAGGCTACAACTAAAATGTGAAATAGTCTGCCTAGTGCAGTTGTGGAATCTTCTGGTCTCCAGATGTTCAAGTGAGGAACAGATTCACTCCTGCTTTCCGCTAATGTCTCCTAAATTCAAGTGTACTGGTTTTATTTACCATTCCCTCATATTTTATAATTTTTACCTTTTCATTTAACTTGTCACTCTTTGCAACCTAAGTTCTCTATGGAGCCCTCATGGGTTGTCCATAAGGGTTTTCAGCGGAAGTTTTAAGAAAGAAAGAACGAAAGAATGTTTATACACAGGATTCATAATAAGGGACAAGGGTTAATGCACAGGGGCATTTCCATCTTGGTTGCTGATATAGTTTACTGTTCATCAGGTTTCCCACCATTTCTAGTTTCTACCGAAAAATGCTGTTATACGTCTTCGAAGCACGGTGTTGCTCAGCATACCTTATATTAAGCCATAGAACACGGAGAATCTTGAATGCTTCTTGATTGTGAATTGTGATCTCGAGGCTGAGGTCTGCTAAAGGTTTCAAATCCACCCTTGGGCTCTTGTATTGTGTCATCTTGTTTGTTTTGTTAGTCTTACATGTTCCACAATTGAAACTTTTAGCCAAACGCCTACTTCAGTTTTGTCACTAATACATTGACAAAGAAGCACAACATCATGGGGAGATTAGACTGCAAATTTGACTCTGCCAGGTCTTGAAAAGTTGAAGGTACTGTGTGAGGTATTATCCGCGTTTGTTTCTTGGAAAGTTCGGCTTATGAATCATTGACTTTGTTAGTCATATATACATTTAAGCCAGATGAGGCTTTGTAAATTGATAGAAATGTATTTTATTTTATCCTCCTTCCGGTCTCATTGAAAGAACAACGAAACTTTTTTTCCTTGCTTTAAGGTTCAAAATGTTTCATTACATTATATTTTCAAGTGTTTCATGATAATCAGTTGTTTATGAAGATAGTATACTTATATAGGGAAAAGCACAAATGCTAATGTCTTTCATAGTTTGTAGATATTAACTTAGTTTCATGGTATTTCTCTACCTCTCTGTTTGCTTGACTAATTGATATGTGCAAATAATTTTTAAAGATTAAGAATATCCTTTGGAAACGATGTGATGAACACATACGCTTGCTTAGATTTCTTATCCTTTGATTGCACAAAGAAATTATGAAAAATTTAGAACAACAATTAATAACACCGTGGATGTGTATTATAATCATAGAATATTCATACTAATGCATAAGTGAATAGCAAAAAGAAGGAAGGAACAGAATAAAAATGACTGAAGATCGTATCCAATATTTAGGAGGGACATTGGTCTTTATTTCTATGAAGGTTGTAATTTTATGAATATTTTTGTTGTAAATTTTATAAATATTTTTGTTGCAAATTTTAGAAATATTTTTGATAAGTAGGAGTGTGATGGATTAAATTAATATATGGGTAGATAGGTAGGTTCGTGCAGAAAGAAGAAACTTACGGAATATTACACAGAATACAATAGCATTTCGTTTGAAATGAAATAAGAATGGAAGTAGATCGGGAATGCCAAAATATGAAAAGGTCAGTTTCTTCCAGCAGGGATGAAATTTAGCTGATAATGTTAAACTTCAGAAAAGCAGCGGCACTGCTTTTATCACAGACGTTGTGAAATCTCCTTCTTTTACGCTCATTGTTCACAAATGTTTAAGGAGAGGGTAAGAAGTCTTAGATCACACCATAACTTCGCAGTGCATCTCCGTGCATAAAAAATCCTAGAGTGATGGTTTGCTATTCGCAATTTCCACCTATAGATGGACGTTATCTTCAAACGCAGCTTCTCCCAGCTTTATGGCATCGTTGCCCATCAGTATTTTTTGAGTAAAAGGAAAGACGGTGATATTTCTGCATCTTTAACGTCGTTAATAAAGGCGATTTATTGCCATAATTATCGCCCTCATTACCATAGTTAATTGGACGTTCCAGCATCTGCATGAGTCGTCCTTGCTCCTGATTACAGGAGTGTTGTGCCCCTTACCTAAGATTCATGGCTTCCCTCTGTCTCGATGGAAATTCTCAGGCTTGTAATTACTCACTTGTGATCGGAATGCTCATATCCTTTTGATTGAGGGTCATTCCTGATGAGCCATTCATTTCTGATCAGAGATGATTATTTTTTTATTGCTAGGTATTAAAATTTTATATATAAAAGTTTTTTTTTTACATCGAAACACTTTACATACGAACTGACTTAACAAATTTATGAATGTAAAATATATTTTAAAAACTTTTTTTTTGTCACTTGATTAATGATCAGTTTATTTACGCAGTTATTGGAGTTCATTATCCAGAGTAGGCCTATCTATTAAAGATGTACTCGATAATTTAGCAGTCGTATTTGATAATTAAGTAGACTTCTAACGCACTCATCTAACTTTGGAATATAAAAAAACAAAGAATAAGAACGATTTGAGGGGGAAATGAATCGATCCTAACCTTGAAAGGAAATGGTAGACTTGCCATTTTGAAAGAGGAAATATTGCACAGGAACTGGCGAGTGTAAACAGGGTGAGAATTACCAAACGCAACGATAATAGCGGTTAGGATAACTTTAAAAGGCAGAATTTAAAACAACCGATTCGGGTGAACGGTTGTCTTTAAAACTGACGGTATTACAAACGGCAAGCCATGAACTGTTGGCTTTTAACTGTTAGTAGGGTGAGCAGTCAGATTCAAAACTGCCTTGGAAAGTTTTTAAATAGCCAGTGTGGTGAAATGCCAATTTAAAAACACTGGCAGGTTGGCAGACCGGCTTAAAAGTGCCATTGGGTTGAACAGCTTTCTTCAAAATTATCATGGCGATGAACAGTGGTGTGAATTGCATGGGGAGCTGTTGAAAGGCTGGCTTATAAACAACCAGTGGTGTGGATGTCTGCTGTAAAATGGCTAGTTTTGTAAATGGCTGATTCAAATTGTCAGTGTCCAACGGTAAATGGTGTGAACAACCAACTTCAAATGACTGGCTGTTAAATTGCTTTAGAAAGGACAGAAAGGTAATCATCTAGCTTTATAATGGCTAATAGAGTTAACGACAGGTGGTGTGAACTGCTGGCTTTTTGCTGTTTGGCTGAAAAGATGGTTTTAAAATGGTCCTCCTGGTGAGCAGTGGTCTTTAATCACTGTTGGAATGATTTTCAGCAGTCCATGTTTTAATGCCAAGGTCTGTATCAAGTAACTGTAACGTGTATTAGGCACTGACCCACCCAGTGATACCATGGTGAGTGGCTGAAGCAGTATGGTCGTGTTTAGTGGCAAAATTACCATATGGACATTTTCATTTTCACGTAGGTGATTGAGCATTGGTGGCTAGCATTGAAATGAATTTTGTAGGAAAAAGCTGGCCTTCAGATACCTGGTGAGGTGAAACAATTAGTGTTTAAATACTTGATAGGAGGATGGGTGGCTTTAAAAAGTCTAGTTAAATCAATATTCGGCATGAATGGTCAGTTCTAAAAAGATTTTGCGGAGAGAACAATAGACTTTAAAACTGACAACAGGGTAAATAACTGGCTTTAAATTAGCTAGACCTAAACATATAGTTTTATACTGTCCTGCTGGATAAATTGTCGGGTTAAGAATAGACGAACTAGAGAATAGAGCGTTTTAAGATTTCCAGCGAATAGAAATTCGGCTTTCAAACGACTGGTGCAATGAAAAATTGGTTTTAAATGATCTGGTCAGGTGCCCGGCAAGCTTTCAAGCGGTCAGAGAGATGAATGGCTAGTTTTCAAATAGCTGGAATGGGGAACGACAGAGGTGAAAAGAGCTATAAAACAGACTCTAGAATGAATGGCTGGCCTGATATAAATTGGCTGGTGTGGGGAAAAGGCTTTAAAATGGCTGACAATGAGAATGGCCAGCTCTGGAACTATGGGCTGGGTAAACTCATTTTTAAAATGACGAACAGCATTAGCTGCCAACGTAAAGTGCTGGTAGGAGGAAAATAAAAGGCAACCTCAAATAGCTGGCAGAGTTAAAATACAAACTTAAAATGGCTGCCTTTAAATCATCAGATTTATAATTTATGAGCCTTAAGGGTGACTGGCCAGCTTTCAGTTGACAGGTGAGGTGACTGTCAACTTGTAAACGATTGGTAGGGTAAATAGCTGGCTTCAAAACAATTGTTGTGGGGAATAGCAGGCTTGAAATTGGCTTCTAGGGCGAACAATGGGCTTCAAAATGGCGGCAGAGTGAACATCAAGTTTTATAGATGATAAACTGAGATTCATCCGGAACACTGAAATGATCATGCTTGCTTAAAGCTGGAGGTTTCCAAGAAAAGGATTACATTATTTCTTGTAGTGGTTGATTGGATGTTCAAAGTCGGGTTTTGGCTTTGCAGTTAGGAACTCTCCGTTTTCGTTTTGTGTCTTGCCAGTCATGCGCTCACCAAGAATTGTATCATTGAGACCCACGCCGCTAGAGGCTATACGAATTATTTCAATGAGAATGCACCAACCCTTGATTTCAGCAGTGAAGTGCAATGCCGATTTCTGTGATCTCATGAAAGCCGAAATAAAGAAATTGCCTAATATACCTAATTGTACCAGGAGACTTATGAATGGGTTGGGGCTGACTATTATTGCTAGTCACTGTACGTTAGGAGGGATTGTCTTAGAAAAATGAATGAAAATGGAAAGGGAGACTGACAAGTGGTCGGTTGTGTGTAACTAGAACATTCGTTCCTGGTAAATTATGTAGGAAAACCTCAAGGGAACGTCTAAATTCATACATTGGTGTAAGATCAATTGTATTGTGACCCACAGGAGAGACTGAAAATGCGTCATCCATATTTACACATAACAGTCAGTTGGCTTTTACACTGCCCATAGCTTGGTGTGCTGTAAAATAAAATTTGTATCAAAGAAAATACATAGATTAAGAAACAAGTCCATTAAGGATTTTGATATCTGTGATATGAGGAACCCAAGCAAAAGGTAGGAATTTGTAAGTAAAAGGCCAGAGGTTGAAAACCTGAATACAAGTGCACCTGAGGCTTGGACTGAATATGAAGTTTTATGAAATTCTGCGATACTGAGTGGCTTTGGTGTACTGGCAGTGGAAATAATTTCATTACTCTCAACTCCTTTGGTTAAAAAGTAGAAAATTTCTTATACAGCGACGGCAAATCAGCACTTTAATGATTTATTAACTCAAATTCAAATTGATGCTGGTAGTGGTAACATCAAGGAGATCAGCCATTGGGTGAAAAAAACAGATGGCCCAGGTGTTGTATCTGGAAGGAAACTTACTCATGACAAAGAAAAGCAAATGGCTTGTTGTATTCATCACTGCACATTAATTTATGTTACAGAATCTGAAATTTATCACTAATCAACTTGGTTCAAATTTAATCACACTGGGACCATTTCCCTTGCCAATAAATGCCGAGTTCATGTTTATATGGATAATAGATAAACATTTTGTAGAGGAGGGAACATGCACTACTTGTGTTATTAACTTGAAAATTCAAATTTTTTCACCACTGAAAATGTCTAACTTATTTTTCGTGAAACTCATTAAATAAGTGAAGGAGTACTTTGTAGCCGGAGCAGATAATATTTTGTATTAAATTTTCTGTATCTACAGCATCCTTGTTATTCAGTGAAATTGGGGCATGTTATAGCTGCAGTTTCTTATCGCAATTTGGTGCCACTTTGGTCAGTCATGCCTCTCTGATAAAGTGATGAATTATAATATGTAGTTGATAACGCTTCCAGTAAAACCCATTTGGTGTCCCTTTTCCTATAACATTTCTGTGTATATTAGTCAAGCAGCAACGCATGTTGTGGATTTTTGAAAGAAGACTGTAAAATACCCTTTCTTTGACGTGAGCGCAGGCCTGTTATCTCCCAGGCATGGATTCCTTATGCCATTTTTCCCCACATGTGCTTGCTGGTTTGGAGAACGTTTATTCTATTTACTGAGACTTCTTTTCAGTTCTGTTCCATCGCTCAGCACATGTAATGAAATCAGTTGTTATCAGAGTAATACTCTTGTGTACCGTGCCCAATTTTCTTCAGCACATGAAGTCAGTAATTGGGCCTTTTTAGCCCATTTTCCATAGCAGTTACAGTTGTTCCCCCCTTTTTCTTCGACGTTGTAACCGTGAATTCATAGGATGTGAAAAGGTGTCGAAAACATAGTGACAAGTAGATTTAGGAGTACAAGAAAGCATAATACATTATTTTCCGTAAATTTTTTTCCCATAGGCTGATAATCCTTTGGAACGCTTTCGCATAGAACATGTCAAATTTGCAAGGAGAACCGCAAGATGAACATACTCCAAAGTTTATCCCAGAATCGTATAGGCTTTCTTTACGGCTATGAAGACCAAACTATGGGACCATGAATCCGTCAATTGAGAGGTTTTCATAAAAAAACAAAACTGCTAAAGTAATTTAATAGCCAATTTTGTTATTTTCTCAGCTTAGCAGCCTAAAGTCTTGTACAATTTATTGACTGTAATATGAATGTATCGCTTCACCACGGGAAACCAGTCTATGGACTTTATTGATACAAGCGGAATAACAGCATAATCAGATTTCTCTCAATATACACCATCCATAGGAAGTTTATGATAGCCAGTTACCACGAAAACTGAAAAATAAAACATTGAACGTAAAATTCGTGGAACTACAGTTTCATGTGCATACTTCAAGTTTTTTATTATCTTCACTACAGAGTTTCATAAAGACGTCTTCAGATCAATTTTATTTTTTCCAAACAACATAATCGGTTTGACCTTTCCGTTCCACTCTTGTTTTTTCGATTGTGTATTATGATTTGGAATCATCATACAGCGATTCCTTTTCTTCATGTCTAGATTCGTGGTTCCAGTTTCTGTAAACACTTTCACATACATCACCGGGTAGATATCGTTTATTATTTTTTTATTATGAGGTTATAGCCAACGTCCTTTTCATGTGGTAGAACTGGTGTTCTTCAAGAGGCACGATGTTGATGGTATCTGCTTCCCATCCAGCATAAGTTCAACAGCTTCCTCGGAGTAGACAATTTCGGTATTTCTGTAAAAATAATAGAAAGAGGACGTTAATTTTTGTTAAGGAACTAACTTATGATTCCTACCCTCACACTCACGAACAACGAACGTCTGGTCACTGACATAAATGGACACATACCCACACAGAACCCCTCATGGACACAAACAAACATGTAAAGAATGAAATAATGTATTTGCAGTTAGGCCGACTGGGTGAATGGCTACCTTCAAAACGGTTGGCAGGGTGAACACCTGTCTGTAAAATGTCTGATTGCTTAAATGGCGGTTTTTGAATGGTTGGTGGTGTAAATGGGTAGTTTTAAAAGTTCCAGCAAATGCGACTGGAGAATATCAAAATAGTCAGCTGCGTGAACGTCTGGCGTTAAAGCTGCCTGCAGCATGAATGGTCTATTTTAAAAGGTGTGTTTAGTGAATGGTAGGTTTCAACACTGACAGCGAGTGAATGGCTAGTTTTAAATCGGCCAGCAGTGAACATTTATATTTCAGTTGGTCTGCAAGGTAGAGTGCTGAAATTAAGATGACCGGCCTAGTCAATAGCGTTTTTAACATGTCCAGTGAAATCCAAATCAGGCTTTCAGCTGGCTGGTTCAGTGAAAATTTAGTTTTAAAATGACTGACTAGGTGAATGGCGAACTTTAAATCGGTTAGAGAGATGACTTTTTAGTTTTAAAATCGTTGGTAGGATGAACAACCTCCGTTAAAATTTCCGTTGGGGTGAACCAACTTTAAAATGGCCACCAGGGGAACAGTGCTTTGAAACAACTCTTGTTTTGAAACTCCTTTGGGAGGAAGGCACTGTTTTGCAAGACTACGGTGAATGGCTAGCTTAAAATGGTCAACTTGGTGGATAGCCTGCTGTCAAATTGCTGTTGATGGGAAAACTTGACTTTAAAATGGTCGACAGGGTGAATGGGGCTGTTTCTAAAATGGATGATTAGGTGATCTGTCAGCTGTAAATTGGCTTGTGGGCTAAAAGAGCAATTTTAATTTAGGAAACCTTGAAAAGATTGGCGTTAGAATGTCAGCTTTTTTGGCACAATGCTATGTGATCAGTCAGCTTTAAAATGTCCACTAAGTTGATTATCTAGATTTAAAATTACTGGCGTGGCAAGCAGCAGGCTTTAGACAATCCTTATGGGTGAACAGCTGGTTTGGAAGTAATTAGTAGGATGAATGGATACCTTTCAAAAGGCTGGTAGGGAGAAGTTGGCTTCAAAATTTTGGCTGAGAGACCATATGGATTTCAACTGGTCATTTAGGTGAACGATCGGCGGACTGAATTGCTGGCTTTGAAGACAACCAGAGAGGTGAACTTGTGACTTTTGAAAGAGTGGATCTAGTGAATCTCTTGTCTTGAAATAGCTGGTAGCAGGAAAAGACAGCTTTAAAATGACTGGGACGGTAAAAGTCTTGGTTGAAAATGGCCTGCGTATTGAACGGCCGGCTGCAAATCGTTTGGTGGGGTGAATGGCAGGCTTTTAAGACAAGCAGCGTGGTGAAATTCAGCCTTAGAACGACAAGTGGCGTGAATAGTCGCCATCTTTAAAAATGGTTGGGGGCGAATAGCGGAAACCTGGACTGCTGAAATAAGTTAAAAATGGCTAGGGAAATAAACTGCTCGGTATAAAATGCCTGCCGGGTTAAAATGTTTTAAAGTAAATTTTTTTTTTCATGGCATTAAGATATGAATGGTAAGCACCTTGGTCTTAGGATCTTCATATTATCATTTAATCATGGATATAAGTCACAACTGCCGCGGGTCCAAGTTACTTTATTTAAAAGGCAAAATACATAAAACAGCACGGTTCAGTTACGAGTTAAAAATAAAACACGTTTTTAAAGGTACAGGAGAAAATGACAAGGAAAATTTCGTGAGAAACTCCTTCAGTGTTATTTTGGCATGAAAACTACACATCACTGCTTGTCCTCAAGAAAGCCAAATTCTACAGTAAGGCTTTACTTTTACTCCCTGGTAAGAATATAAAGCCTAACAACATCTCTTTGATAAGTCGTTTTGTAGTTAAGGATCAGTTTTTAAATAAAGAAGATGATAATCTTAACATAGTAAAGGTACAAGGACTTAAGGTTTAAATATGGCTTCTTAAGGGTTTGAAATTAATTAATGCTATGAAAGAAGATTGACTGAAAATGCCCTGAATCAATCCGCACCGGATATGCCATGTTTATTCTTCATTATAAAAGCTCTTATATTTAACATTAACAGATTCAGCAACTACGAATTGTTAAGTGTGAATCATTCCATTACAATTAAATGTATCCCATATCAATTTCTGCGATACATTCGTCTTATAATCAGTGGACCAAAGATATTTCGAACGAAATATAACACTTTTATGACGAGACAGGATAATATAAATAACTGTCATTGCTCTTATTGTAGGCTGCGTGAATAACCATGAAAACTTGATAAGATTCTTCAAAATAAAAATTTATCAGTTTCCTCAGCGGAAGGTGGAATGGGGCGTTGATATTTGAGTCGCTCCTTTTTACGCAGAATATTTTGGCCCTGACAAAATCATCGTCAAGAGTGGACTTTATGGTCCTTGGTTAAAATGAAGGCGGCCGAGTCGAGCCAGCATGGAAGAGGATGGGAGTTTAGTATGAGGCCTCGGTTCCCTCTCATATCCTTCTCCACCTCTTCCACCAAGCCCTCGTCCGCTTCTCTCTCTCTCTCTCTCTCTCTCTCTCTCTCTCTCTCTCTCTCTCTCTCTCTCTCTTTTTCGTCCTCTGCTGTGTCTTCTCTTTCACTATGTTTGTTGTTCATCCTGCTTTTCTTTCTTATAGAAGCGATTTATCATGTGTAATTATTTTCCTTGTACAGTTTGTTTTAGGTCTGTTTTTGTAATCACCTCTCAGTGTTTATAATAATTAATAGTAATCCCTAAAGTGATTTAAATTCTTATTCTTCTTGTAATCAGCTTTTTTTTTAAATTAGCGTCTTAAATCACCAAAACATTTTCTTTTAATCCAGCTTCTTTCTCTTATCTCTGCTTTCCCTTTTCTCTCTCCCTCCCCCTCCTTCTTCCTCCCATCCTCCTCACTCTTGTTTCCTCCCTTCCCTCCCTCCTTTTGCTAGAAGAGCGTACTTACTCGTCATCACGTATAACGTTGCCAGCCAGGCCGCATACAAACGGCCGCTAACTGATCGTAAACCTCTGCCCATCGGATGTGAAACTCTACGGTCTGCGCACTCCCGATTTCACTTACTTTTTCTCCTTCGCTGCGCCCAAGATTTTCTTTATCATTTTTTTAGAATTGATATCAGGGGATTTATGTTCTTGTTTCTTAACTGAATTACATTTTCTCAGAATTTATTTTTATATGCTTTTGTGCTATTAGATTTTTGTGGACAAATTTCGATGAGCAAATTATGTACATTAACCGACGTTCATATATTATCAAAATGCTCGGTAAAAACATAAATTTCAGATGCGGGCTTTCTTGCCCCAAGTATACATCTGAAAGTTTCGTGCTTCCCTTTCTTTGTTTTCAATTCCCGCCACTCCTTTTACTAACCAGTTCTGTTGGAGGTAATATTGGTTTTACTCTCTAAAATCAGTATGAAATCCTCCGTAGATGGCATAGCCTTCCCCACCCAAGACATAAAGGTTGTTAAAGACTTACATTTGGACATATGGATTCATTTTTCTGTAATTAGACATCGAAAATATTCTGGGAAGATGAACGCTCACATATGCCTGGAATTCTGAAATCACGTTCGTCAAAAGATGAAATTTTTTGAAAAATGATCAAGAAATATTAAAAATTCAAATTGTTGTAATAAGTTTCATATATTTTTATGATTGGAAAGGACATGATTTTTTAAACAAATTTTATAAGAAACAATCGCATATCAATCTGTTTACCTGCAGACTCAAGAGTGTTATTGAAGACGAATTTTCTTTACTTAGATGACACTACAGTTACTTTTCCAGTGATTATTGATTTGAAAACTTCTTTTCAGAACTAAAAATGGTTTAGCTACATTTCAAACAATGACACATAAAAACAAAGCAAATGCGTTCATGTACAAGGATAAGCTGGTTTGTATTTTACTGTTTATGCCAAGGAAAAGTTGAAATTTATCTAACAGTTTGTATTGCACTATTTGATTTATTAATTTTCCGGATTTCATATTTATTTATTTGTGTATTTTTATTTACTTATTTATTTTGAAATATCAATGATGTCGAAGCGCTAAGAGTTTTTCCTATTTTTTAAGTGGTCATTGAAATAGATCGAGGCCGAGAAATAATAAATTCTTAGGGTAAATAAAAACATAATTAATCATAAGAGGTCAGAAAATGTCTCAGGCTTAACCAGGTCAAGGATATATGGTGAAAGGAAATCAGTTAGATTGTTCTGACAGCATTATTGACAATGTGATATAATACTGGGTGTTTTGACATCTTTAATCTGCATGTGACACATGCTTTGCATTATAGTACAAATTGATGTTTAAACTTGCGTACTTTATCTCATAGTGAATATGGAAAACGGGGAGACTTTTATGATATTTATTTTCTTGATTTGTGAATGCATTTTAATTATGAAGGTTAGGCTTAAATTGAATATTCTTATTTGGTTGCAATCTATTACTCATTTTAATAAACTGATAAATATAATTATCGATTGCTAATTGACATTATTCGAGCAAAGAAGTACTTCCCAAGCCTCCCTTGTAGCTTGTAAGTGTCTTTCCTGTCGGTACTATTTTAGCCATTGCTCCTTTCAGGTGAAGGAGAGAGCCAGCCCACTTCTTCTCGAGCCATCTTGTAACACCTTTCATGATTCTCCATCTTACACTGACTGTGGATATAACCAAGCCTCAAATTAAGTAGATGTCCTCTTCCTTCCATTCCATAATCCATGATTCTTTTGGTCTTCCTTCTTTCATTGGTAGTAGTCTAACATACTTTCATCAGGAAATATTTTCTGATTTTTCGCGACTTTAAGTTGCCCTTCCCTTTGTCTTCGTCATAGAACAACTTCATATGACAGTAGATTGTCATATTTTTCATGTGTCAAGTTGGTCAACGAAGAGAACTACAAGAGACTATAACCTGTATAAAAAAATCTAAAAGATTTTGCTACTGATATACAGTGAAATATTACGAAATGATTAATAATACAAATCATATATGAAGGAGTAAAGATATTAAAAATGCATTTTTGAACACCACAAATATAGTGAAAAGGAAGTCATATTTTTTATATAATAATTAACCGCATTCATAATAAATGCGGTTTATATTAGAAACAGTTGGTAGCTGATCTTAGGAGAAACAAGGAAAAGAATTTTTTAAAAAGATATTTACAGTCCATAAGAATTTCTTTCGAAAGAAGAAAAAAGTAAAGCCCGAGAAATTCTATCTCCAGCCGGAATCACCTCACGCATTTGGGAACCTATACCATAACTCGAGGGCAGCCAGTAAGAAAATGGCCGTCACAATGTGATACCGTTTCCGGACGTTTTCCCGACGTTTTGAGATTGGTTCCGATCGTCCAAATGACGCTCAAATTCCCCGACGAAGATTCCGCTGATACAGGACACTTTCGTTATGGCCACCGTTCAGCCGCTCTTAGGACGCAGCACAGGGATATGCCACTGGTGCCGTCTTGGTCGACGAGTTTCCCTTCTCTTAGAGGATAAGGACCTTTAGCAGTTGCTGTATGATGTGTCTCGACTTTCCCACGGGCTTCCCATACGATTGCCAAAGCCTCGAAGGGGATAAGAAAATATCCTCATTCAATCTTTCAGAGCGATTTTCAGTTTTGAAGCTCATAATCTATGTAATCCATGTTCGAATTGATATTGGTGATTCATTTTGCACCCTCATTATCTTGCATTTGCAAGATCACTTTTTGACGGAAATGGAATTTCTCTGCGGGGGTAGAATTGACCTTTTCCCGTCTGTCATATTGAGAACGTGCTCTCGTCTTACTAATGTGCTTGTTAGTACAGTGCATGTATTTTGCATGTTAAAGCACAGAACAAAATCCTCTGAAATAATGAAGCTATTTCCGCTTTGGGGGCCGCCAGACGTTCGTGCTATTTTTATTCAGCTGAACAATTATATGCTGGAAATACGTTTTCGCAGACGTCAGCATATTTCTTTAGAGCCAAACGCCATCTTTATCCTTACATATTTCTTCCTTCATTCCTCCCTTGCTCCTCTTCCATTCCACGCCTCCGAATCTTGGGTGTCTTCAGGAGGTCGAGAAAGGGCTGACCGCTCCCCTAGGCGGAGGAACAAGAGAAATTACGAGGTCTATCCCTGACTTTTGTGGTTGCATGAAGTGCCCGTTTACTGGCTTCCTTTGGCCGATATGCTTCCATGGTGGGGAGTCGGGTGGTGGATGAGGGGACCCCCTCCCCCCCAACACCCAGGCTCCCTGTGGCGGGACTGTTGTTTACGGCGTTACACCCTGGCACCCACTGCTTTCCTCCATCCCTGTTTTATCAGATTTCCTTCAGGCAACATAATTCACAAAATCTTTCCTTTTGCTTCTCCCACTTCTCTGGGGTTGGTCTTCAGGTATGCATATTCCTTTCCTGTTTCCATTTTAATTTCTTTTTCATAGATGAGTCGTTGTTGTTTTTATTGCCGATGTATTTGTTAGCGTCGTAGCTTTTTCAGCTTTTTATTGACGTTATTCATATATTCTATTTACAACTTTCTTTTTGAAATATCTTTTGCTAGTAACGAGTCTTAGTAGTATTGCAGATTTAAAAATCCATTGAGCATTATTATTATTATTATTATTATTGTTATTATTATTATTATTATTATTATTATTATTATTATTATTATTATTATTATTAACAGGAAAGCATCTGTAAAAGGAAGAAGACAGCGCAAAGCAAATGACAGGATTTGACAAAGTATTTCTAAGTGGTTATTAATAATTTAATTTTCCTTATGTGCTTCTTTTACGTTGGAAAACATGAAAGGAAAACGGTCTAAGGAGAGTATCCCCATTTTACTTTAGCAAAAGGGTTTTTTTTTGTAAACCATAAAACACAAACACGTCATATTCAAAAAGCATTTTTCATGAAACCCTCAAAAAAGTATTGTTAATAGGGAGCGTATTCATAAAATCGATATCGACTACAGCAAAATATTCATAACGTGATCTATAAGACCTTAAAGTACGCAAATGAGTTAGAGTAGATGAAGAATACCAGTGTATTCTAGGCGTTTGAAAAGATCGGTTGGATTCAGGGAAACGAATATCTCAGTTCGAATTCCTTTCATGCCCCCTGTACTAAAAGAAAAAAAATCATCGTGAGAGGAACTTACCCACCATCAGGCAGGGAATAACCAGACATCAAGGACCAAACCCTCATAAGGGCTTTGCAAAGTAGCAGGGTCCACATTCCCATCCTTTGGGCATGTCGGTTTTATTGGATGGGGAAATGTGAAGCATGGAAGTGAGACTCGTACTTATGTGCTTGAACAGAGACAGACAGACAGAGAACGTTTTTTCCTTTACATGACTCATCATTTTCTGATAATCAGATCAGTAAGCTGAGACATAAACATTACGGGTATTTTATACTTATTCACATTAAGACTATCATGTAGAAGTTCATTATCTATTAACGAGTAAGGCATAAAAGGTTATGTACTTGTATGTATGTATGTATATATATATATATATATATATATATATATATATATATATATATATATATATATATATATATCTAATATACAAGTACATAACCTTTTTATGCCTTACTCGTTAATAGATAATGAAATTCTACATGATAGTCTTAATGTGAATAAGTATAAAATACCCGTAATGTTTGTGTCTCAGCTTACTGATTTGATTTTCAAAAGATGATGAGTCATGTAAAGAAAAACGTTCTCTGTCTGTTCGTCTCTCTGTTCAAGCACATAAGTACGAATCTCACTTCATGCCTCATATTTCCCCATCCAATAAAACTGATATATATATATATATATATATATATATATATATATATATATATATATATATATATATATATATATATATATATATATATATATGTATGTATATATGTAAGTATGCGCAACGAATTAAATCATCTATCTGAATCCCTGCAGATTCTGATACCCATTCACACATGGGTTCGCCTGTGGGTCAGGGGCAATCCACAGACCTAGCAAACATGAGGGAGACTGCTGCATCATTCAGCCATGGTGATACTTCAGCTGATTGCAGCTCGTTTCATATGTACATAATTTGGGGTCATGAATTTCTACAAACGCATAATGTTGCTAAGAATGAAAGTTGCCGCAGAATCATTTGCTTTGAGGCCTGCGTCACTTACATCTATATGCTCTCCGCAGTTCAGTCATCATTGATGACAGGAATATTTAGAGCTCAAAAACACCGGTGAATCTGTTTAATAGCGTAAAACTGTAGACAACTGTTTATGTTGTTTAGTCTCGTATCTTCATCGTGTATATGAGCATTTCATTTTACCACAATGTATGAGGGTCGAGGTATAGGATTATTCTGAAGCCCAATTTCGGAATGGCCGAAAGGCTAGGTTTGCAAACTTTTGATAAAACTTATATTTACGTCTCTCTCTCTCTCTCTCTCTCTCTCTCTCTCTCTCTCTCTCTCTCTCTCTCTCTCTCTCTCTCTCTCTCTCTCTACCCTTGCAGTTGTTATTTGGTATGTGTTGAGGTACTGGTATTTCTGCCAACAGAATGCAATATGTAATGGGATATCTGTTTATTTATTAGCGATTTTGTAGATAAATGTACGCTGTCTTCATATTCAAAAGACGGTCCAGTCTTATATATGATTTTAGTCCAAGTATAAAGAGTTCCACTTCAAGTCTTCGGCTCCGTGCCTTCACAGTGTATTAAAATATGACACCTTGGCGCTGGAGGTACAGAGCACATCTTTTGGGAATAGTGCGAGTGTGGTTTACATTTCATTATTTCAAGGAATCGCAATTCCTTAGTGAACGTATAATATTTTGCATAAAGGTAGTAATCAGTTCCTTCTCTTAGGGTGGGTAGTATAGTTCCACTTGATCATTATGGTCATGGATGAAATCAAGGTAGGCGACGAAACATTTTGAGAGACTTGTTTTAGCCACAATGATTAACCCCTCTTACAGTTTACTTCTTAATGCCTTCATTTCTTTCCTAGAAGCCGACTCGTATGACATTCGGTTTGAGATTGCAATTATACATTGCTGGTGTTCATTGTAATCAGGCAGTAAATTTCTTCAATTTTTATGCGGTTGAATATAAGTTACCTGATCTGGCCTACTACCTTGTTTATAGGTTTCCTTTGGTACAACATGAAAAGATCCTTGGCTGTTTTTGGATTTGTTACCTAGGATGGATTACGAAGGGACCAGAAAAGCGAAACATTTGGAAGTTCATGCAACAGAAAGTTGTTTTGTATATTGCACGCACACGGACGCGTATGAGCACACATGTGATGTATGTATGTATATATATTAATGTATGTATGAATGTTTGTAGGTGTGTGTGTGTATGTACCCATTTTCCGCCATCGAAGATGCTGCTTTCTCACAAAATACGTCCTGAAAATTTACTCATCGTGTTAAGGGTGGCACTCCGCATTGCTCGGATGCCTGAAAATGACAAAAAGAGTTTCTCGGAATTTTTCAACAATCTCGTTTTCTCCAGAAGACTTCAGAGTGAATTGAGGAAGCTAGTTTGTATAAAGATTATAACAAAACTAACCATAAATAATCGTTGAAATAATATCAGTAACAAAGATTAGCCTGCTTATCATCATATCGGGAGTGATCATATTTTTACCCACCCAAGACCATCCTTATATTAAAGGAACACTACCATAACATATAAAAAGCTATATGTAACCATACAGTTGAAGGGTAATCATGCACAGGAAATGCCATTTGTTGTAGTTTGTTTTGGTTATGTTTAGTAGTTCAGCGACCTACCGTAACGTTTTTTCTTCACTTAGCAGTTTTAACGAGAAACTTGAAAAAGAGAATCATGAAATAATCTTCAAAAACACGAATGAATCGTCTCAGGTCAAAACGCAATTAAAAAAAATAATTTCCTTAATCGATGATTGAGGATTATTTGGCGAAAGGTCTTTTTCCGAAATATAACCATTCAGAATTATATACACACACATTTATATATATATATATATATATATATATATATATATATATATATATATATATATATATATATATATATATATATATATATATATATATATATAGATAGGTGTATGTATCTATATAGTCGACTTGACTAGGCTATCAAGAGTGATAAAAGTTGATATAAACTTTTTTGTAGATATCATCCCTTCTCTATCATAATAGCTGATTGCAAAGTTTGTAACCCTTGGCTGATTATATAGTTTTGCCACTTACATTTACGTGAACTTTTTTTACTCACTAAATCAAGCCGCACATATCACCTAATATCGAATAACTTTCACCCAAGGGCAATTATAATTTTAAATGTGATAATTGCCTTAGTAACACTGGGGAATCTTAAAACCGCAAGACAATTATTATACAGTGAATATCTGTCTTTAACATTTCTGAATTTATTTTCATGTACAGTATACTGGCCTTTTAATTATGTAAATGATATGTAGAATAGATTACTTTTTCTTTCAGGTAAGTATTGTGTTGTAGGTGATTCTAAGATTCGTATCCTCGTCTGCCACTATAATTTTCATAGCGTGAATTTTTTTATATATATTTACAGATATTAAGCCATAAATATCGTTCAATGTCCAGTTCACTAACCTCGGGAATAACTTGCACCCAAGGGGGGCGAATTATAATTGACAAGTGTTTCGACAACAGTGGCATTCAAACCGTTACGTATCATAGTGGAGATGGGTTGATATTGGTTCTAAATATAAACAAGTAAAGAATGCGCCGAAGTTTCTTCGGCGCAATCGAGTTTTCTGTACAGCCGCTACGGCATACAATCAAGGCCGCAGAAAATAGATCTATCTTTCGGTGGTCTCAGTATAATGCTGTATGAGCCGCGGCCCATGAAACTAACCACGGCCCGGTGGTGGCCTATTCTATAGCGTTGCCGGAAGCACCATTATGGCTAACTTTAACCTTAAATAAAATCAAAATTACTAAGGTCAGATGGCTGCAATTTGGTATGTTTGATGATTGGAGGGCGGATGATCAGCATACCAATTTGCAGCCCTCTAGCCTCAGTAGTTTTTAAGATCTAAGGGCGGACAGAATAAAGTGCAGACGGACAGACAAAACCGGCACAATAGTTTTCTTCTACAGAAAACTAAAACTGGATTCGACAAGCATATGTACAGCAGATAGGACACCAACTTATACCTCTCTTGATGGCTCTGTGGTCAAAAGTCACTGCATATCGTTGTTTCTCAACTAGGCAGCGGTTCGAGCCCCACTGGTGACGTTGCACTCATTAGTTATTATTCCCCCTGTGTGTGTTATTTCCGAGGTATAGTGAATTTGATAATAAACGATATTTGTGGCATATGTATATACATGTAGCCCATGTATATTTATATATATATAGTTTTATATATATGTTTATGGATATATATACGTATATATATGTATCTACATATATGTATATGTGAATACATAAAAATTACATTTTATTGGTGAGTGAATAATTGTTGAGAATTGTTGTTCAAGAGTTAAGTGATTTATTATGTAACCAACGATAAATTCTCTTGTCTAGAGACGTAATTAGAAGTGAACTGTGAGTAGCAGCGCAACTAAGGTAGCATGACCAAACAGAAAAGTAATATTCCTTACGTTGATATGAGTGAACCTCAAATAACAAAAATAGGATCCTCCTTATCAGAATTACCTTTTACTTCTGACCTTCACTTTTTTCTTTTATTTAGATGTAATATATTTAGAGAAGACAGATCTTAAATAGTACAAATGATTTTCCTTCGTGATAGCTCGGGCGATGTAGCACTGAATCGCTTTTCCTCCTAACGCAGCCTCTTTATTTCTTAAAAAAATCGGGTTTAAATTATTTATTGGAAGTAATATTAAAAATCTGTATATGTATGAGTGTAGATATATATATATATATATATATATATATATATATATATATATATATATATATATATATATATATATATATATGTGTGTGTGTGTGTGTGTGTGTGTGTGTATAACTGAATCACGAAAACATGGAACGTGATGAATATATAAATAAAGATAAAATCCTTCGTGGATTTTATCTTTATATATGTATATATATAGATATATATATTATATATATATAATTTATTTAAAGCCGCATAAAACGAGTGTGTGATTGAAATTAATATTCTTGAGAGCACTGTGATATGGATAGTTAAAGCCAGTCTATCGCTATTTCTAAACCAGGCAGCGACTCAAATTCTGGCTTGCGCAGAAACACTCATAATTTATAATTCCCTTTGGGTGTAAGTTGTTTCCAAGATATAATGAAGTTAATATTAAACGTTCTTTGTGGCGTGATATTTGCGAATATATATTTTCTGCACAGGGGTAAGATCCATGATTCTTCAGTCTAGGTACGAATATGGCAGTTACTTAAGGTTGTGTTTCTTTTGGCTGCAATCTACTGGAGGAAACAGCTTATAATTATATACATACATACATATATACACACACACACACACACACACACACACACACATATATATATATATATATATATATATATATATATATATATATATATATATAAGAATAATTAATGCTGAAACAGTCTAACAAACCGATAGTGTTAATTATTTAGGATGCACTGTCACAAGGGATGGAAAATGCGAAAAAGAGATCAGGAAGAGAATATCCATGGCAAAAGATGAATTTGGAAAGATCAAGAAACTAGTTACCAACTCGAAAATATCTATGAATCTAAGGAGGAGGTTTATGAAATGTTTCGTTCGGTCTGTATTGTTGTATGGCTGTGAAACTTGGACCTTAAGGAAGGCAGGCGAGGAAAAGTTACAGGCGGCAGAAATGTGGTTTTGGAGAAGGATGCTGAAAATATCATGGACAGAAAGGAAGCTAATGAGGAGGTATTAGAGAGAGGAGGCTTTGAGAGAGAACTTTTGGCTTCAGTGAGAGGCAGACAAATGCAGTTTGTAGGTCACATAGTGAGAAGACAAGAACGAGAACATCTCTCTCTCACTGGTATGCCGACGTCCTTGCGGATATGGCACCTGGATGATGATGATGATGATATATATATATATATATATATATATATATATATATATATTTATATTTATATTTATATATATACCCCAACATTGAATTCACATTATCTTTGGGATTAAGTTATACGTGAAGAAACATATATGAAAAGTGCATCTACTCCATCGGCAGGCTTCGAAGCTTTTGAGATTGTTACTCTGGAAATTGGAACTTACTTGTTCGACCTGCCAAGAGAGATAGAAGTTGATTTCAGCTGTCTTGTACACATCCGTATCGAGTTCAAGTTCTGTAATTAATTACTTTTGTATATAAGTTATTCCCCAGGTATAATAAATTCGATATTAAAGGGTATTTATGGCTCAGTGTGTGTGAATATAAAAAATCTGCGCTTGCATCAGTAGGAAAAGATGTACACTGACATTTTACAAACTTGCCAGTCATCTTTCACTGTGGAAATGGGTCTGTTTCAGTTCTAAGCGCAGACCCTAAGTTAGACTGGATTTGTACAGTATAGTCGATATCAGTTTTAATTCCCTCTCGAAAGCAGAAAGGATAAGTCTTTGTCTCTGAATCACACCCACAAGGCGTAGAATCGAATCCTGGCAGGGGAAGCTGCATTTTTCATACTTAATTCCCCGTGGTGTAAGTTATTCCCAAAGTAATGTTAAATCGATATTAAGGCTCATGTGCTTAATATTTATTTATAAGAAATAAAAAGCCACATGTTTGCAAAACTATCATATATATATATATATATATATATATATATATATATATATATATATATATATATATATATATATATATATATATATATATATATGTATATATGACAAGTCCTGACTTCAATCCTAGGGGCGAGAGCAGCGAGGAGAGGAGAGAGCATTGAAGACCCGTTTCCTGTACATTTCAATGTACTTCGTTTGACATAACCTGGGTATTAGATGCCCGTTGGGCAGTCGATTATGGTTGGATGCAGCTAAAGAGAAGAGCATGTGTCGAGCAATATTAACCAAAAAATTATTTCTGATAACCGTAAGGTTCGCATCTTGAATAACTACTTCTAATGGAAGAAGCACAGGTGGATTTTTTTGGGGGGTAACACCAACCCACCCCTGTCAACAGGAGTGGCTCTATGGGAAAACAGACATTGTTCACTAAGTATATCTTAGTTTAACCAGGCCACTGAGCTGCTTAACAGCTCTCCTAGGGCTGGCCCGAAGGATTAGATTTATTTTACGTGGCTAAGAACCAACTGGTTATCTAGCAGCGGGACCTACACCTTATTGTGGAATCCGAACCACATTATGACGAGAGATGAATTTCTATTACCAGAAATAAATTCCTCTAATTCTTCATTAGCCGCTGGGAGAGTCGACATCCTTCACTACCACTTTCATTTCTTCAACTGGTGAATCGTGCAAGAACCCCATGTACAGATAACCTCCACAACAGCACATCAAATCCCTTTACATTCATCGCACCATGTACCACTATTTTCCACGATTTTCCTCGGGTTCTTGATGTTTAGACCATTCCTTTCTACTGCCTCTTTCAAGTTGTCTGTACATTTTTCAGCATTAAGGCGTT
Organism: Macrobrachium rosenbergii; assembly: GCF_040412425.1. Lineage (NCBI taxonomy): Eukaryota > Metazoa > Arthropoda > Malacostraca > Decapoda > Palaemonidae > Macrobrachium > Macrobrachium rosenbergii. The sequence continues at coordinate 27,769,989 of NC_089790.1, forward strand.
TCCTGTATCAGAGGAAAACAAAAAAGTGAACCATGACATTCCTACATCTTGGATGAACAACCTTTTCAGAATCCTTCCACAACAATAGCTGCTTGTAATTATATATATATATATATATATATATATATATATATATATATATATATATATATATATATATATATATATATATATATATATATACTGTATATATACACCTATATACATATATATATACACATATAAATATATATATGTATGTATGTATATTTGTATACATATGTATGTAAACTTTTTATATATATATATATATATATATATATATATATATATATAGATATATATATATATATATATATATATATATATATACTGTATATATATATATGTATATTTTAATTGTGGTGCTAATCCATTCTCGCTCGTTTTATGAAGTAACTTGTGTATACGCAAGTTTGAATTTATCGTTATCTTTTATAATAATAATAATAATAATAATAATAATAATAATAATAATAATAATAATAATAATAATAATAATAATAATAATAATAATAATAAACATCAATTTACATTTTAAAAAGTGAAAAAGAAAAAATGTTGGCTTGGGAAAGGTCTAACTAAGGAAGTATGATTTTCTCCCATCTCTGCAGTCAGTGTAGACGAGGATCCTCGACTGTAAAATCACGCCAGTCGAAAAACCGAAATATAATATTTGCTCGGCAAACAAAAATCTCTGTATCGTTTGCCAACATAAAGGAAAGCATAGACCCGTTTCTTCTCTTGATGCTCGGTAGATTCCTGAGGGCCACAGAAATCTGAATGTAAGCGAGGTTTTTTTTTTCCCCAGAAGGTGTCCTTTATAATAATAAGAATGGAGAAGTTGACTGATGAATATTATATAATAGGTTTATTTCAGATTTACATAATCTTTAGTATTTTTGTAAAAGTCCTAAATATCGTCGTATGTTCTTGCATTAATCTTGAACAGTTCATGAAGTCAAGGCATGCCAGCCTTAATGCAGAAGATGGCTTGATGAGATCAGAGTGTGGACTGTGGCACACAGTTACGATTTTCTTCTTCTGTGTCCTAGGTTATGTAACCTGGTTTTTTCCGGATAAGGAATATTATTTTTCATTCACATACAAAAAACAGAAATTTCATTTTGACTATTTTTGCTTTATTTTTTCAACATTAGGTAGAGAAACGATAATAGTGCACTCCCGTATATTTAATTAACCAACATATTGAGGTAGCAAAGATGCCCTACTTATTACTCATGATACTTACGATGATAGATGGCTAGTTAGGTTATAAAATTATGGTAACTGACCTTAGTTCCATAGGTAACGACCTAAATGATATGTTAACAATATGTAATGTTGATAATGCAAATTAAAGCATCATAATTATATTCAGTAAATAAAACGATAACATCACTCATGAAGATCACACAAAGTAACATCATCAATTTTTGTCAGTAAGAAAATTTCCGAAAAGCATCACAAATTTTCACAAAGAAAGCTTCTACCTTAACAGTGATTAAGGGTAAAATGAACTTGAGTAGAACTCCCCTGGCACCATCCGTGGAAAGGAATATTCTGGAGAATTCTGCTGCCTCCAGAGAAGCAAGAAACACCACAAAGTGAGGGAAACTTTCACGAGAGGGGGAGGAGGGAGAGAGTCTCTCCTCCATAATAATAATAATAATAATAGGAGCTTTCATTACTTGTCAACGAAGGAACAACTTTAGAGAATTACGACGAATAAATAAAAGAAAATGGTGCCATAAGACTTAACATATAGCTCTTAATCCATGAAAACTTTAAGGAGATTAGCCTTTACGGTGGAAATTTCACATTTGTATTCCGTCAAGATGTGGATAGCGAATGGTAAAACTCCGACGAATACCATTACGACAATTAGCCCTGCTTATGGCCGCACTTACAGCGCCACATAAAGCTCCTCCCTAACTTGCTTCTCTTGGGCCAATCAGCTCCCAACTTGGCAGATCTGGGCCAATCACAATCCTTCTTCTATCTTCATCTGTGTTAAGATTGGTTTCACTTTTATATCGCTTGAACGCGGGCCATGAATCTTGACTTTTAGGAGCTGACGTCGGGTTGTAACGCTGCAATTGCACTGTTTTCATTGGCTACAATCCTGCAAGAGTGGCCTCACTGCTCGAGATGTAAGTACACATTTACCATAGATTACCAATAATGCTCGTGGCTTTATTGTTTCCATTTACATCTCTCCCTTGCGGTGACGGCAGGAGTCAGCATCGTCCGTAAGGCCGATCCCGCCGCACAGAACACCTTCTGCGATGGACCTTAAGGACAGCCACCCGCAAAAATCAATAGCGTCGGAAATCTCATCGCTATAAGAGCCTTCGGATGGAAGCATCAAATCACAACTGCCATGCATTTATTCATGAGGCGCCGCCATCATATCAGAGCATCTCCTTCCTCCCCCCTACCAAAAACCAAAGAGGGTCTAAGGGCCACAAACCGACAGAACCTCGGGCTCATCCTCGGCCTTTTAATGCCCCGGCGTAAGGTTGGAAGTTGCCTCCCCCGGTCGCGCTAACGATGGGCCTCTGAAGAACATCTCGGTAAGATATAGAATTATGGTCGATCTGATACTCTGTCTCTTTTTGTTTACACTTGAGGATGAAGCGGATTCGTTTTTCGCCCTGTGATCTCTCTGCCGAAGTCTGCGGGACAAGACGCAAATTTTGGGTCTGCTGCGAATTCGCGCTCGTTCCCAAGATTTCAAGCGGTCTTGGACAAAATCTCAAGAAGAAGAGTGAGAAATAGAAAAGCGTGTGTTGAAAATTCGAATTAAAGAAGAGGGAAAAACAAGAATCGCTGCATTAAGGAAGAGGATATAAATAGAAAGAGAAGAGAAATAACCACAGGTGAAAGAACAAAACTGTAGCAGAAGAACATCAAACAGAAGTAATATAGAAAGTAAAATAATATTGCGGAGTTTATACGGGAAGCAAGAAGGGAAAACTGGAAAAAAGGAAGTAAGGAAGGTATAGGAAACAATGCAAAAATGTATACGATGACTGTCGATTGTCTGCTTTGGTATCCTATCTTTCCAAGAGGTGACCTACCTAACATCATCCCGTCATGATTTAGCAAGTGGAAGCAGACTAGACATTTCAATGTGTTTCTTAAGAAACTGTTGAAATAATATTTGTGCCCTTAATATATCCTTTCAGGATATATTATTTGCAATACCGAGAAATGATGTAATGTGGAAACATTAGCAAACTCATTGGACATAAACACGAAAAATATTTTTTTTCATACAACACTGTCCTCAGTGTCCTTTTTAAAACCGCTATGAATGATGATCTTGTCTTAACATCTTTCCCTTGATACCTGTAACCCGCTATGATCCAAATGCCGCTTTTAGTGGGAAGTTGGAATGGGAAAGAATGACGAGTTATACATACATATATATATATATATATATATATATATATATATATATATATATATATATATATATATATATATATGTGTGTGTGTGTGTGTGTGTGTGTGTGTGTGTGCAAAATATGTGTATAAATATATACATACATATATATATTTTTTCCGAGACTTGACATCGAGAATAATATCCTCATCTAATGCTCTGGTCAAGGCTATCTGCCTTAGCTTGTTTAGGGTAAAAGGAGATTAAAGAGTCCGATTTGTTTCTTACGTATATGATACACTGAATATCCCCAGTCCATACACATACACACACACATATATATATAGTGTCCATGGGTGCGTGTATGTGTGTGTGTGTGTGTGTGTGTGTGTGTGTGTGTGTGGGGTGAAGAAATTGTGAAGGGCAAGGCTGTTCAAATAAAGTTTAGAAATAAACGTGAGGAGAAATGGACTTAAAGAATTTAGTAAATCGAGCTAACATGGCGAAGCACAGTCTAAAGGCGAATATTATATAGAATATATAGCATATAAAGCCAGACATGTATTATGCACTGGCAGAGAAATAGCGGTTGTTGACAACAGTGATCCTTCGTAAATAATACCCGAAGTTGTATATTACTTCCAGCATGCTTGCTTGAATTAGGTTTTGTGATGCCTTTTTGCATCATCTGGGTACATCCAAGACCGCATCAGCAATGGGTATAAACCCATACTAGATTTACATAAACAGATTGCAGTGCTCCTTTTGACTTGGTTAACCCTAATAATCTTACATATAAATTTCATGAATTTACTAATGGAGGTCGTGCGTTTTATGTACTTCACGGGGCTTAAGTGACTGATAGCGGAGTTGCTTGTTGCTTTTTTCTATATGCCTACTAAACCCAGCATGTCTTGTGTTCTGCAGGTTATTAACATTGAAAATGTGGTAAAGCAATATGCAGAAGATGCAGCTCTTGCTGCATTTATTTTTTTTTCCATCATTGAAGGAAGTGGCTAGGCCTGTTAGTCCTAACAGTTACCTGGAGTGAATTTCTTGGTCATGCGAGACTTTATTGACTTGCTGATCTCAGCTATGTTTCGGTTTCATAATATACAATGGATAGGCCCTTGTACTGAGCTATGTTGCTAAACATTTGGAATAGTTTGTAAGGCGTACAATACCTTTGAAGATGATGATATTAACGCCTTATATTTCGGATCTTTTGGTCTGCCCTCTATGACTGGAACGTTGTTTTCCTTTCTGGACTTTAGAAACCCTTTTCTTCTTTAATAACCTAGACAATCTTTGAAGGAAGCGTGTTTGGATATCTTATGTAGGTTTCTATTTTAATAGGGATTGTACCTTTTTCTGTAGAGTTTGTGCTGTCTGCTCATTTCGCTGAACATATGGATTCATATTCTGCCGTGTCACTGTGCCCCATTCCAACGATCTTTCATTTCCTTCCCTGTAACTTATGGAACAGTTTTTTGGACAGTATTATAGATGTTGATGACTATTTATAATAGTGCTGTTAAAGAAACGTGTAAAGTAATCCCTGGACCTAAGGCATCCCTTGTCTTATCTGGTGGCTTCTCTGTTAAGAACAGACTAGTCTGGCTCAGGTGTTGATGAACTACATGACAGGTCTGATCAACTTGTGACAGTGACCTCTGTCCACCGATACCAACCTAGTACCCACCAGTAAGGTTAAAGTACAGAAAAGAGCCCTAGAATTTACTGATTTGTTTATGGGCGGAATGAATTTACATGTAGGTCGGTCGGGTACGCAACTGAAGCCTAATGTCCGGTGATGAGTGCTGTCTATTAGCACGTGGCTGTGAGAATGCTTGGCTGTCGAACCTGGCAATTAAAGGTTTGGCAGCGAAGCTTGTTGCTTACACTTGTGTGGCCCTCCATAACAACCGTAATCCGATGACTGATAATTGTATTGCATATATGCAAACTGTGAAACTATAAATTGCCTTATATAACTCGCCTAAAACTATTGGACTAAGTGCAGTAGTTCCCAGTGTTCTTAAGACCCTATTTTCATTTTCTTTGCTGTCTTTTGTTTACTTGATGAAGAATCAGTGTCGCCTTTTAGCAATTACTGTTATTTACGGTCATTTCTACGTGACGTGCAAATTAGCTCTCTCTCTCTCTCTCTCTCTCTCTCTCTCTCTCTCTCTCTCTCTCTCTCTCTCTCTCCTGTAGCCGTTCTTTCTGTGTTGAACGTAACAATCCTTGGTTCTGGTCCAGAGGGAGTGTTTTCTAAGAGTGACAGGCCAAGTAGCCTATTTTGTTAGAAGTGTAGTGCACCATCCCGGAAACTTTCTTATAATCCCTGTATGATTTTTTTTTCGAATCCTGCCCATCTACCTAACCCCATGAAATTTGAGGATATGTGGCTATGGCACATTATCCATTTGTTTGGTTAACTAGTGAGTCATTTTAGTTTTCCTACGATTGTCAGCGTATTTCTTTCACGGTGGCTGGACTTCAGACATAATGGACTAATTGTATAGTTTGTTTATTTTTTATGTATTTAATTTGTTCACCCCTTTTCACGGAGGCACTTGACAGGTCAAATCTCATCCCAAGGAATTAAACCATTTTCTTATACAGAGAAGAAGCAACCTCCGCAGAGCTTTCTCACTATGGGAAGAAGCAAGTCACCTCTGGTTGACCGAGTTTCCCAGTCAGTGAAGTAGGCTGGGCAATAATGCAATTTTTCCATCTCGAACAATGAACATGTGAGTCATCTTGATTCAAATAATTTTTTTTAATGAAGTAGCCAAGATACTTTAGTAATGGAATGAAGTTTCTCGTAGGTCGACGATCTAAGTGAGTTTCTGATGCCTTTTCATTGATGCACACTGGTTAAGTCGGGGGCAACACTGTCCCTAACGCCAGCAAGACGCTATTCAGTCCTCAGCTCTCACTTTCCAAGCCCTTTGAATTTGACACTTTGCAGACCATCTCCATTTCACTCGGGACCGTCTTTCTCTGTTTCCAAGTCATTTCTTTTTTGATGCGTTTCCCACATCTCCATGATATTCAGAAGTTCGACGTAAAGCTCTGTATGTCAAGTTCATGCTTGTGTTTTTAAGGTCAGTTTTCAGTTTCTTAGATAATAGCTATATCCCGGTTTTCACTGATGGTTCTACATCATTTCACTTGCTTGTTCCTAATTGGGGCTCTTATAAGTTCTTCCTCGTGTCCAGGCGTTTCTTCCTTCCTGCCAGAGGCTGTATATTCGGTTTCCTCTGCTCTCCGTTTTTTACCAGTGATCTAGCCATCCATATATCATCATTTGCCTGAAGGCCGTTTTATGGGATTAGTTTTAATCACTCTTAAATGCTCGTTGCCCTTGTTTTACAACTAATCATAACAGTAGTTCTGGGCAGGAAGAGGATAATTCAGTTCCTTTGTAATTTTACGATCAATTGTAATGAAACCAAAGTAAGCCTTATGTAAACATTTAGGGATTCAACCTATTCAAACCTTGACTGTTAGAATTTGTAGCTCGAAGTGCCGAATAAGGATCCACGAAAATAGATATTTGATTTTGATATCGATAATTCTTTCCTTTTCTCAGTTGTCGCATTAAAAGTGTATGTTGTCAATGTTTACTCTTATTCTGAACATTTCTCAGAAGTTCGGAGTACTGCTTATTTAGCCTCTTCACCTGACAAGATGGAACAAAAAGTAATTAGTCCAATCTTTGACACCTCTGATAAATGAAATAGGTCTCCTTTCAGTTCGACGTGAGTTGGCCACGCCCTTTGCCTCGGGAAAGGTTAAAATTTTTTGTTCCATCTGTTTTTTATGGGGGCATTTTAATGAAAATTTGACCAAAGGTAGGCATCGTGACGGGCGACAAATGATTAAATTTTGACAGAGATAAGAATGTAACTTTTGGGGAGAAGTATAATTTGGGGCTGGGGTGGATTACTCGTCCTTGGCAGAGGTTTGAGGTGTCCGAAAGCTCTTGGTTATAACTCCGGAGCTGCAAGGCAAAGTCTTTCTTTCCCGTTTACCGGTTATCTAGTGCAAGTCTTGCAACGTCCTTTTATTTCTACCATTATGAGACAGTGATTACCAGATTGCATTAGATTATCGATTCTTTGCAATCCAAGCATCCAGGTCTTGCGTTTTCTTACTTGACATTTCCCAACAAAGCTTCTTTATTATTCCTTTTGTTCTTAGTATTCGTTTTAGTTATTACCATGTATATATCCTAATCCTCCTACGGTCTTCATAACTCCCTGCCCCCCTCCTACCACCACCACAGCTACCATCCTCTCTCTCTCTCTCTCTCTCTCTCTCCTCTCTCTCTCTCTCTCTCTCTCTCATTTTTATTTTTCTGAATCTAACCATCAGCTCTTAGCAGATCTTCCACTTTCTTCGAACTCGAGTTATATTTGAGGTCACGACTTCAATCTCATCTGTGTGACAACTTTTGGCCTCTGCCTACCTCAAACACTCCTTCCCTAATGCTCAGTTGAACAACTATGACACCCTTGACGAATTCCAGATCTCTCAAGGCAACTTTTATTCAAGTCTTCGTTTCAAATATTTACGGTAACACCGACACAGGGATACCTAGCTTCGTAAATCTTGAATCTCCCCGCTGTGATATAATTTGGCTGACATTCTACTTCCAGCGGCAAGTATTAGTCTTTGATTTGACCAGTGTCCGCCATATTCTTGTGATTTTCTCATCTAACTATTTTGGTATTTTGCTTGTGATTCCGTATCGTTTTCCTACTCGTATTTCGAAGTTTGTAGTCCAAATAGCATACTGCAGTGTTCAGCAAAACCATGGGCTCCATTCAAAGCATGCTGATGTGGGAGATAATGAGATACTTTTTTTTCTTGTTATTTATACAATATAAATGATTCAACACTCAATAGACATTTTTGATGGTCATAACCATATCTCTTGTACCCATGATTTCCTGTTTAGCTCTAATGTCTCCAAAGCATCTTTCCAGGGTGTTGTGATTATTCTCACTTCTGTAGTTTCTACTTTTGCCCTCTCCCGCCTATTCCCTTCATCAGATACTTTTTATGGCAATTCTCCTTTGCCATGAAAGGATTGCTGTTTTGGTTCCCGGCAACTCTGAGCTTGCAGTTGATTATATCGGAGACGTCGTAATGTTGTTATTATGAATTGTACTCGGTTCGTTTAAATCTTTCCCTCCTTCTAAGATTTTGGGTTGATCACTCCTGCTCCTCGCCCATCTGGTGAGGGGAACGGCTATATCAGTCACTGCTAAATTATCCTTCAGCAGGGACTCGTGCCTCTTATATCTGCTAGTAATTGCGTGCCGGTTATTGCACCCTTAAGACCGCAGGAAATGTATCCTACTTAGTATGTCAACCTGATTTCCTAAGAAATTTACAGACAAACCGGTTTCTGTGCGTTTTCGTATCTGCAACTGCCATTTTTCTTGGAACCATTCACTGATCCAGGGTAATTTCAGTGTAACTTCTTCAGTCTTTTAAAATTAGCATCTCATTCCTGTAATGCCTAATATTTCTGTTGTTTTAAAACTGTCTTTCTCATGCACATTCAATCCAGCTCTTTATTTTGTAGTTCATACGTTTATTTTCTATACCATAAATTCTAATGGGGACCTTCTCACTTTGCTGATCCTCTTCAGAGAATCTTTTGTCACTACCCTTGATATCTGAAAGACTGTCCCCTCAATCAGTAAATTCGGTTTCAGTTATTTAAATCAGATTTTAATATATTTCGATACTGATGGGACAACATCTGACCCCTTCCCGTTTTAATGATGCTGTTCAGCTTTCCGTTCTATCAAAATTTCTCCCCTTTATCGATGGTTTTTTCCATTGTAAATAATTTCTCACCCTTACTTTTACAGAGGACTGAAACCAGCATACGTTTTCTTCCTACGCCTCCTATCCATCCTCTGTAATTTTTATTTCATCCCAGACTGCTATTTTTTTATCGTTTATTCAGGTCCAAAGCCTTTAGGGCATAGAATTTATCCAATTCTTTTTTTCACTATTCCCTAATGTTTTTCTCTCATGTGTGATGAAAATATGATTAATTCTGTTTACATTTGAATAGTTTATTTTACTCCAGACTTGTATTGAGAAATCAGAAAGTCTAAATGGCTAAACCTAATTTTATGGAATTAGGTATTTTGTTTCGAGTCACAAGGTCCATTTATTCGTCAGTCACTAAAGCTATTGATTTTCCTTCAGATTTTAGAGTGCTTAATTTGTTTCCTCCCTGTTAAGATTTACTCCAAAGCAATTCCTTTGGAGGATATTTCATCTACCGTCCCTTTGAGCATAAGGACTGAATCCCTATTGCTCTCAAGCAACTCTGTGACATCTGCCAGGCTTCAACATCTTATATTTACTGAATAAAAATTAGCTGGACTTAAACCTTTCAGTGCAGTGACTTTTTTTTTTTATTTTAGTATCATACTTTGCAATTCATTCCTAATTCTGTTTTTCATGATTTTCCTTTCTTGAAGAGGTTAGTCTTTTATACGGCTTGTGGAAAATATTTTTTTTTTACCAGGTAGAAGCATTACACCTCTTAGCCTGTCGGTTTTTGAAGAGTAAAAGTTTAGGTCAGTTTTGGTATAGATTATTTCGTAGTATTGTCGTTTCCCAGCGAGGGTTTTTGCGTATTATTTTTCCCGTCATTGTTTGCCTTTTTTCACCCATCGGACGTTCCTCGAGGTCTTTGAATTTGTTACTAATTTTCTTCTCAAATGTTAAGGAAAGCAATACAGTTACTTTTCAGTAAATTTCAAAGATTAGAACAGTTTTAACTTAATTGTACGTTAAAGGACGTTCCTCGAGGTCTTTGAATTTGTTACTAATTTTCTTCTCAAATGTTAAGGAAAGCAATACAGTTACTTTTCAGTAAATTTCAAAGATTAGAACAGTTTTAACTTAATTGTACGTTAAAGGACGTTCCTCGAGGTCTTTGAATTTGTTACTAATTTTCTTCTCAAATGTTAAGGAAAGCAATACAGTTACTTTTCAGTAAATTTCAAAGATTAGAACAGTTTTAACCTAATTGTACGTTAAAGTTCGCTTTGGAGAAATTAGGCAAATTTCGGAATACAAAATGAAAATTGGAAGCAGGGGAGTAAGATGATAGGAATAATGCAGTTAAGTTCTTGTGGTAGTCTTGAAATGTCCATCAGTAAGAGTAAAAAATTAAATGGAAGTCCAGGAATCATCTGCACCCCTGAAAGTGTTCTAGATTCACAACGGTGACCGTTCCCAATCATGAATAGTATTTCTGGTCTCTAAATCCTGAGTGATTAAGAGAATCCAGAAGAGACAGAGACGACGACAAACAGCAGCCCATCCTTTGAACTGTCAATGGAGAAATGACAAGAGCATAATTATCTCTTCCTTTTTCCTCGCCTGAGACTGCCGAGACTTCCCCGTCTCCCACGGCCCCCTCCCTCCAAGCCCCTCCCTCCAAGCCCGCTTGTCTTTACCCTGTCATCACCGCAAGTGCTGAAGAGAACGTCCCTCGAAAATCCTTCTCTAATCTCCGCTCTCAACGACGCCATCTTTAGCATTTTGCCAAGAATTTCGCTCAACTTCGCGGGTATTAGGCAAATGTTAAAAGGGTAGGAGGGGAGGGGGAGATTAGGGTATTGCATATATATATAAACATATATGTATATATATATTCTTTCCCGAGTCGTAGGGAGGTCTCTGCCGAACGTCCACTAAGAGAGAGAGAGAGAGAAGATCTGAGGACGCTATTATTATGGAAAGCCGAATCTCCCACTTGGTTCCTTTTTTATGGCTGTGTCCGGCACTCCGCCTAGGCCTGGTTCAAGCGGTCGTCCCATTTATTATATCAAGAGGAAAATGAAAATGTATCTAGGACTGGAGCCATATGTTAAATACCTAGTTGTTTTTCGTGTGTGTCTACACTCGTTCTCCTTTTGGACTCAAGTTTGAAGAGCTTTTTGTCTAAATTTCTGGTAGTTATGTTATAGTGGACGGAAGATATTACTAGTTTACTACTGTTTGCTGGGAAAGAATTAAGAAAATACGGATGCATAAGTTTTTCACGGTATATTAAATTACTGCGAACATCAACCCCCCTTCTTATAATTCTTAGAATAATTCGAATCTCAAGAAAAACAAAGAAGAAAATGTGCGCCATTATGTTGGACCATAAAATCAGGGAGATTATGAACATCATAAGTAGGCCTAACTTGAGATGTGCCATTTTGGCAAATTGTCACAGTATAAGACGCCGGAAATTTATGGAGGACGGCCTCCTGGAAAAGGCCTATCGAGGAGGCCTACGCTCTATCTGGTTTTGCAGTATTTGGACAGCTTATCATATTTTATGGCGTCGTTAAAACTGTATACAAATGATTTTCGGAGAGCCTCGAAAACATCTTAATGATAAGTGTGCTTAGAGTTACATGGAATAGTCGCGCATCATGATGCGCATTCCTTCATGTGCATACACGTCCGTATGAAAATAATCTCGCATTTACGAATGTCAACACTGAGGTGGAGAATCTACTAAAAGAATACAAATTCCTTTTATGTAACAAAATCGTTGTTATTGAAGTCACAGATTCCTTAAGAGTGAAAATATTAATCAAATTTGAATTTTGAAAGACCTCTGAGTGATTTAATAAAGTGAGAAAAATGATCAAGTACGATTAAAAGAAGGTTCAGTAATTAAAGGAGGTAGTCACGTGTACCTGACCGTTTCCCGATTCTATCCCGATACTGGCAAAAATCATCAATAGCTGTAAGGTGATCTGTAGATCACAGTGAGGAATCTCCACTCTCTGATAATAGTCCCCTTTTGAATGGCCTCGCTGTGACGTTTGTGTTCCTGAATCATCAAGTCTTCCTTTGTTTACGAGGCGTGTTAGTCGTCTACCAAGTAGGGAAATCCAGTGACAAGATCTTTTGCTCTTGTCATGCAGCGATTTAGCTACGGCGTCTAGACTTCTTTACCTTTGGAGGAAGGATGTTTTTAAACGCATTAAAAATTATATAAAACAGAAGGGAATATGGAGCATGATCACAGTTGAATTAACGACTAACTGCAAAATTACTAGATCAATTAAAATGAGTTCAAGAAAAACTGTTATTCTCATTTCCCCCATGTCTGTTTTGCTCATAGGTATAAAAATTACGACAATTTTATTCCCTTGATATCAAGAGCGACAAACCCTCCGATTTTTTTCTCAATACAGAAATATGCAATTTTTAAAATTATATGTCTCTTAATCTGCTGAAATTGTTAAGGTAAAAATATAAATTTTGGCCCTGCGTAACAATCGAAATCTTGACTTAATTTTCTTAGTACTGCGCCCAACCAGAGCCAAGGTTTTAAGACTGCTTCAAACAAGCGTAGACGATTTCGAACTGCAAGTGTTCTAATGTAATTGTACTGTTCATAAAATTTTGTTGTATGGTTTTTCCTATCTTATTAAGGCGACCAATGCGCCTTCGCTAAGCTGTGTATAGTACTTGCTAAAATTATATTATGAGAGCAGAGGAAAAAAACACGAATCAACCTAAATGTCTTTTAATGAACAATGCTAATTCACTTGTATCCCTGTTTACATGATGATGCTGGAATAAAAAGGAATAAACAGTTCTGGATGTTATGATGTCAGGAACATCAATATTATAACTCTCTCTCTCTCTCTCTCTCTCTCTCTCTCTCTCTCTCTCTCTCTCTCTCTCTCTCTCTTCTCGTAACACTCCAGCCATAGTCTACTCTGCTTTGTCATAATCTATCACAAAGATTTAAATTGAAGTGTGTTCAGTTTATATTCAGAATTCAGGCTCTGTCTTTAGCATACGTCTTAGATATACAGCAAATGGTAATAATTATTTGCAAAAGAAAGACTTTTGATGGGCTCTCAAATATTGTCAGAGCTGTTGAAATATTTCACAAAATCTGTTTAGAGCAGGGTTGTAGCCTGTTCATGTATAGGTCAATGCTAATTCAAGGTTCCTCCCTGAAAGTTGATTGATTGATTGTTAAGTATATACTGGCGTCACGCTGTCTGAAGGTTTAAACTGCCTAACTAAAAATCAGGTGAGTGAACAGGTGACTCTTTTCTCCCATTATCAATCATCAATAAATTAAGTTGTGGTTTAACCGGTAAGTGCCAATAGGCGTTCGCGTCGGCGTAACTTCAGCAAGGCCACCACTTCCCACATTTCTTGTATATTTCTACGTCATGCTGTCGAATTTTCTCCACGTTCCCATTTCCATGATTATTACAAACATCCCTCTTTTAGAAGGCTTTCAAGATGCGCTCATATCTTATTCTTCGTGGTTGAATGACTCCTTTTTAGTTTTCTGTAAAGAAAACTATTGTGCCAGCTTTGTCCGTCCGTCCGCACTTTTTCTGTCCGCCCTCAGATCTTACAAAACAACTGAGGCTAGAGGGCTGCGAATTGGTGTGTTGATCATCCACCCTCCAATCATCAAACATACCAAATTGCAGCCCTCTAGCCTCAGTAGTTTTTATTTTACTTAAGGTTAAAGTTGGCCATGATCGCGCTTCTGGCAACGCAACAACACAAGCCACCACGGCCGGCTGAGAGTTTCATGGGCCGCAGCTCATACAGCAATATGCCGAGACCACCGAAAGATAGATCTATTTTCGGTGGCCTTGATTATACGCTATACAGAAACTCGATTGCGCCGAAGTTTCTTCGGTGCATTTTTTACTTGTTTCTTTCCCCTCTTAATGAAGGCATTAAATTGTGCTTCTCTTAAATAACTAGACGGACAGGGTGGGTGATGGGGGTTTTGCATACAGTGTACCTTGCGCTAAGCACTGTAGACAGTACTTGAGATTCTTTACAATTTCACTCATTCTCTTTTATTTTCCGTCCGTTCCCTTTAGTCTATTCCCACCAGGCTGTCCTGGCACCAATTTTCACCTCATTTGAATGAAACTAATGCTATAAATAATGAACAAGTTAGGTCGCCGTTACTTTGACCTAAAGTATGAATTAACCAAAAACTATATGTAGGTTTATTTCTTTCGAAAAAATTTTTTCCGCAGTAGACGGTAGTGATGGCAAATTTTAAAAAATAAATAAACAGCATTTTTGTCATCTTGAATGTAATTGTGAACACTTTGTGTCAGATCACATACCCTTTACATGTCACATATAGGGCGTACACTGTTTTATTAATAATAATTATTTAAATGTAATTTGCAAGGCGCCAAGTATGATACTGCGTTACGTTTAAGTAACTAATAGTTTTCCACATACGTACTTGAAAGTTTTATTTTAATTTTTTGTTGCCAGCGAATTAGTATCTGAAATCCTGTAATATGTCACCTGCTAGGCCCATTAGTGGAGTTGTTTGTGTCTTCGTATAACTGGGCGTGAGTGCGTCCGTGTGTCTGTGGATGTGTGTGTATGTGTGCGTGTTAATACACGGGCATGTGCGTGTGTCCTCATGTCACGGCGAAGTTTACAACCACTATAGTTTACAGCCAGTTTGTGAGTGGTGTCCCCGCCAGAGGCCGCCTCCAGCATACACACTGTCGATAATACCAGGCGCTAACTCGTCCTTGTCAGCGTAGACCCTCCCGTTTCTTTTTCTTCCACTTCGTATTCTTCTTATTTTCCTTTCTTTTCTTTTCCCCTAATGTCTGCATTTTTTTCAGCTTTCTGAAACGACGTGATCACCGATCTGCAACTTATTCATTGTTCGTATTTTTCTTGCGTCTAACATTCCTTTTTTTTTTTTTTACTTTCTACCGTGGTTAATTTTTTTCTTAACAATTCTCTCGAGTGAATTATTAAAAAATATGCGCGTTACTTCATAATTCTCAGTTCTCTTAAAAATTCCTATTTGAAGTTTTTCACATTCCATTTGATTTCCTAAAACACCTTCAAGAACCTTCCGTTTGTACGGTATTTTCAATTTTCTTCAGTAGTTTCATTTATGTTTTATCATGCTTCCCCCTCTTTTTTTGTCCTCTTAATCGTTTCTGTAATATTTCATTGAACACTTTATTTTTTAATGGGCACTTCGTCATCCCTTTTTTATCACCCACTTCTACTGACTTTTTTGTCTCTTAGATTATTTCTTACTTTTTTCGAAATAAGCATTTTCTCAGATTCTTCTTATTCGTTTTCTCCTCAGCCTGCTTCTCCAGTAACGGGATTCTCATCTTCGTAGATTTTTCCAGTATTTCCCATTGCGTTTGTGTCTATGAACTATTTGATTTAAATTGCTCCTTTATCTTACATTTTCCCAGGAAGCTTAAAGTATCCAAACTTTCATGTGACACTAAATTTTTCAATATGAAATTTATTTCATTTCAATATGTTTCCTACGTGTATATTTTATTGTGCCTTTGATTTTCTTCCTTCCTCAATATCCTTATTCATTTTCACCTAGTTCTATAAATCTTGGGCGTTTCTGTAATTGACTGATATTTATACTTTGAAAAATGAGTCTTTCAACCTTCTCATTCCTTTTGGCATTCTTCTTCATCCTTTGTAAATGCTAATTCGCTCCAAAGAACCGAATTTGAGAGCTTCTTAAGAGCCTACTTCAAGTGAGTTCCAGGGAGATAAACTAAGTGTAATAAATAAGTTTTTTCTAATCACCCATAAGTGAATAACTAAGCTACAGATTATGTAGTCGTGTTATTTGCCCACAAGAAGAGATATCGCAGATTTATATAAGTACTGCAATTTTCCAGTCACAAAACTTACAATTGCATAAACAGCAGATAAGCATAGGTTAAAAATTATTTTATAAATAATGAGATATCATTTTGAAGCACGAATACTTTTAACATTCTCGGTCAGTATCAAGGACATGAAGAGAATGAAAATCCGTTTAAAAAGAGTGGTTTGAGAGATAGCCATTTTTTCCCCTTATACGTAGGCTGGCAAGACTGACAAGGTACAAGAGCGGCGCCTACTGTAAATCATCTTTAATTCAGTCATTTTCATCCTTCAGACTTTTTATATTAACTTGTGTTTTCATTCATAATTTCATACCATTCACTGAGGGAAGTAACAGTCAAAGTTATTTGTTATTTAATTTATCATACGTTACATTTTTTTTTATTTATCGTACGTTACATTTTTGTTTTCTTAAAAAAACTTGGAAGGATAATCTATTATGAACAGTACGCGGATAACGATACGCAAGGCTCGAAAACTATTAAGGATTCTCTCTCTCTCTCTCTCTCTCTCTCTCTCTCTCTCTCTCTCTCTCTCTCTCTTGTAGGGAAGAAATAGCCAGCTTGTAAGATAATTGAATTTAACTTTAAGAATTGTAGTTTGATACCTCAGAGTCAAGACATGTAATTTATTTATAAGGCATGCATCTAAGAGGCTGCGTTATAAGCCTTATAAATAAACAAATAGATACTTTGCTTCAATATTCGTCATTATATCGAGATACATGGGGAAGAGAGATAAAGTCTTATTTAAGCAGCTTAAAACACGACAGGACCGGATGTCTGTGAAATGTCCTACAAAAAATGTTTGCCCTGAAAATGGGTATTCATATTATCATGTTGTCGAAATTTTTTTAAAGTAACTGAACCCTTATTATTCAGATTTTCTTTAATTTATTGCGAATTTATTGGAATTTATCTGGACATGATGTGTAATACTGTATAGTTTTAAGTCATTACAAAATAACAGATTTGTTTTGTCGACGTCGAAGAATAAAAGCTACAAAACCGCGAAATGTATTATCTCTAGTGTAGTGAGTAGTTATATGTATGTATGGAGTGTGTGATTACTGTTGCTTGAAAAATATAATATAAATCATTGATATGTTAAAAACTAATGCTTTCTTTTTCTCAGCGCTCATGGCTTGGCTGTTATAAGACATATAAAACTAAACCAATAAGTCAATTTTAGTTCTTTTTCATCTTAATTATTCTTCCTCTTCCGATGTGTCAACTGCTAAGATTTTTCAGGATTTCAACGACCTCTCCCCGTTTTCCTTGATTTCGTTTGAATTTTTGTAACGTACATGTCACTCGACCGTCTTTATTGCATGCTACTCTGCAATAATTACGGAAGTGTGATTGTAGGGAAATGTATTCTGCGGAAGCCTTCTTTGGAAAGTCATTGCTTTTTGGATTGTTCTATAAGAAATGTCCACATACAAAGGTATAATTAGAGAAATGTTGAGAAGCGCTCATTTCGTGGATAAATGAAATTTTCCACATTAGGAACACATTTGTACAGTTGAGGTTAGTTAGTTAATCTTTTTAAAGTTTTCCGTAGAATTTTTGGTGGGGGGGGGGAAATATTAGTTTTTATTTGTGTTTGAGTTCCTGTATCCCTCAAGAGAAAAGGAGGGGTGACAAAAGAACAAAATATTAATAAATCGTTATCACACCATCGTCCATCACGAAGCTGATTGAAAACTGATTTCCCTGTGTCTACCTCCAGGAAAGTTCGTAAAAGTCAGTGGTTACAAACTAATGCAGTAATTGCTGTTAGCTGTTAGAACGATCGTTGGATGTGGAAGACGGATCCCGTTACAGTAACAACTCAACCTCGTATTTCGAAGAAAATCAGTTTACTCATCTCACTGGGTCTGGGAAGACTGCCTTACCCTAACTCCCCTCCTTCCCCGAGTGCCATTCCCTGCCGTTCATTTCTTATCTGGGCTCCACCCATTCTCCGTCTTACCTATTCCTCTTCCATTCACTCTCCCACCCGCGCTGCCCTTCCCTCTTTTTCCATTTCATCCCATCAGCCCTTCCCTTATACCTTATAAACACAGCCTTTCTCTCTCTCTCTCTCTCTCTCTCTCTCTCTCTCTCTCTCTCTCTCTCTCTCTCTCTTCTCTTCCTTCCCTCTTCCCTTCGCGCTTTCGCCACCCACACTAATCGTTAAGGATACTTGTTGATCAGAGCAATCTGTATACTGTGACATAATGAAATTAACCAGTTATAACAGTTATATAAAATCAGCCAGTCACGACATAACATTTGTCACGAACCGACTGATGATTACCTAACATTGCTGAATGACGTCACGACCCAAATGACCTGTGGCGTTTAGTGATTGGCTACGTGACATTAATGAATGACGTCATGATCGTTTGATTGCAGCCGCCACTCATCCCAGACGTCTTAATTCTGCGAAATGCGTTTTCGCAGATACAATCATCGGATAAGTTTCGAAGAGAGCATATAAGTATATAAACGTAATGAAACAAAAAAGTAGCGTAATCAACGGGGCACATATAATTACCCACGATAGAAGGAAACAAAACATTTAGTCGCTTAGATAGTTTCAACAAATTGTTGTATTTGGGTCAGGCCTGTCAGATCTGGTCAAAAGATTAAACCGCGTAACACAGCTTAAGGACGGTGAGAGGAGGAGTACTGAAATTCCCCAGACTATTATAAGAGAAGACACAGGATTAGCAAGGACCTCGTGGAGGTATCCAACGGACCGCGGACGAGATCAAGGGCTGAGGCACATGAACAGGTCACTGAACTGAAGATTTGCGGGCTGCCTTGGGAGCAAGAGCTCGTGCTGACATACTGCTGGCAAAATCTTAATTAAAAAGCCGGAATACAGAGCATATCACAGGGCCACGCTGAAGATGATAGCTGGAGCTACCGTAAGCTATGAACAGCAGAGTGTAAAAAGTTTTTGTTTGATAATGTTTATGTAACAGACATAAAATAGAAACGGTTTTCACTAATGGGTCTTTTTCTCAATGCCGACTATAACGTGATTTATCGTCAGTTTTACCATTTTATAATAATAATAATAATAATAATAATAATAATAATAATAATAATAATAATAATAATAATTATTATTATTATTATTATTATTATTTGTGTAATGAATTTGTTTCAGAGCTATAACCACAACACTCCTCCCCGGCTACTACCCCGCCTCCATGAAGCTAAAATTGGCTGTAGTGGGTCATTAAAGGTTTACACTTTATTTATTTCCGTCAGCACAAATGCTGAAAATATTTGTAATTGCTGCTGTTAAATACTGTCTTCTCAGGGGAAAAGGAAAAAGTTACTAGCTCGGTCGATTAGCTCCTTTAAATTAGAGCTCTTATAATCTTTTATTATTCTTCTTTTTTCTTTTCTGGATTGTTCTCATGAAAGACAGCTTTCCATGAAGGAATCTTTTTGCACACTTTTGCCAACTGATAGTCCGTACTCCCATTCATGCGTTTTTTTTTTTTTTGCACCACACTGAATTTACTCAGACTTTAAATGATGCCAATGATCGTGTACTTTTCTTTTATTTTTCTTTTCCGTTCCTTCACAGTGTTTAGGGTGTGCTTAAATCTCTTAATCCCTCTGTCTGTAACCTTTAACACTGAAGCATTGCGCTGTAAATTATGCTGACCCGAAATGACTTTTATCCCTTCTCCTCCAACCTTCAGCACTGAAGTAAACCCGACTCAGGACGGTCCAAGATTTAAGATCTAGATATTTTAATGTTGATAATGAACATAAAATTTACTTTTGATCCAGTGGACTTACAGTGTATACTGTATACCTCAAAGTCATTGTAAAGCAAACTTGAACATTTTCATAGTCACTTTTTATATGTTGTAGCCGCATATCTAGGTATTGGTGGCTCTCTTATCGGCCCTCATTCGGTCCATGACGCGTGCCCTTCAATTCAATAGTTATAGTTTATTGTCTAATTGACTAGCTAGTGCTGTGTCATGACTACTTTGAATAGGATTTTCTTTGCTTCTTGAATGTCTAAATTTTCACCAGTTTCCTAGCGCAACTTATTAAATAGTCTGGGAGCTATGATTTTGTTCACTTCTGTTATAGTTCATCACATAATAAAATTAGTCAAGATTCGGAGATGAAGCTAAAGTATTCCTGTTTACTTTGCAAACAGTTTCTATTTGTTCATTCTTGCTTTCATTTATGTGCTTATGTGGTATGTTAGTGGCTTGTTTATTTGTTTCATTGTTTTGAATAAAGTAGTTTCTGCCACTTCCGATTTTGCATTTTGCCTTCTTCATTATTTAGACTCGGAAGCTGTTTTTTTTTTTAATTATATAACTTTAATGTCAAAGGACAGAAATTAAAGGTCTTAGTTGCCACTCGATGTAATACCTCAAAACGAATCTTAATATCCTTTGTAATTGACTGCCTCCGTTTTTTTCATTTGTGCATAAATGAATATTTGCATTTCTTGCCCACATTCCTTGTTATTTGAAATTTTCGTCCCGGGTATGGTTAGCAAATATTCCATTTATGATACGTTAAAGGTATCAAGTCGAAGATTAGTCATTACATTAGCTTTCAAACACATTAATCATTTCTTTGTTATTGTTATATACTTATTTATCATATGCAAAAGTCTAGATTCATTTATTTGTAGGGAAGACTCATTGAGGTGTGAGATAAATATATCATTATTGCTATTCCAATGCCCTTCTCAGTTTCTTTTAGATGTAGTAGGGGAAGGATATGAAAGATTCAGATTTTTTTTAGAATATTTGGCAAACTTTGCTTTGGTTGGTCCCCTTATTTTGAATGTAAAGATTCTCGTAGAAGAAAAAATATCAGGTTCGAGGGTTTATGGCATACCCGAGAAATTAGAAGGAGGCTAAGCCACACGTCCTTACCTGACACTGAACTTGGGCCTGTTTATACCATGAGGGTCATAATAACTTGAGCTACCGAGGTCATTGTTAAGCAGAACTTTACGACCTAAAAACACTTTGGATGTTAACATTTTCACGGCTTGCTTTGATCACACTTGAGATTCTTGTCCCGAGGTAACCATCTATTTAAGCAGTTTTTGTTATTTGGAAGGAAAATGAAAAGAAGGCTCATTTTAAATTATTTATTTTTATTGGTAAATGGAGAAAAGAGAGAAGAAATTTTTTTTCTTTACCTAGATAACAACATTTAATTGTGTAACTCGCTCGCTTTGCCAAAAGGACTATCTTAAGAGGGTCTTCGGGATTTCGGGGAGAGGCGTGGGAGGAGATGGGTGAGCGGGGAGGGGGGGTAGAAGGAATTGGAATGAGGCTGAGTAAGTGGAAAGAAGTGGCCAATAATGGCGGCAATGCCTTTTAACCACAAAAAAAAAAGAAATAGAAGAGTTGTCACTGTATCAAAATATTTTAAAGAACGCCTTAATGCTAAGGAGTGGTTATTTACACAAGAGAGCATAGCGGAGATTTCTTCACAAACAACAACATTGTATCCTCAAGAATTATTATTTTTCTTTAACTTAGTGACGAGAAGTCAGTTCAGGAAATCACTTCTGCGCTTTGGCGGCTAATTTTGGAATTTTGTATTTAGAAGTTAAAAGTACCTTTCCGAACTCATACAAAACCAACACGATAATTACGAAAGAGACAGCTTTAGCAGATCATAACAGGCATAAAACTTCTATTCCATTCACGTTGAAAGGTATGCACCTCCTGTCGTTGTTCATTCTACACCATCCAAAACTTGAGTCTATTTGCATAATTTTTTTTTTTATCATTTCGTTACGTTGAAATATTATACTGCTGTGACCAGTTACAGATGTTAGCTGTATTGCACTAACTTCTGCACTGTCATAACACATCATATTTTGTCTTGACCTGAATTTCGTATCTCACAATTTATTGATATAAAGCTACGTGTTCATGTACAAATTTCAGGAACCTTTTGGGCATATCGTTACGGTAATTTGGTGCCTCCATCTTGTACATCACAGGCGAAGTTGACCCAAGAGAGCACCTTTACCATTAAACCGATTTTATATAAACTTTACAATTATGCCTTACAAGCTTTGTGACAGATGAGAAGCCAATCACCAAATTCCAATTCATCGCAATGTAAAATAAAAAAATGTCTGGTAATTTTCTGCCTTAATTAAAATAGTTTTCACCATAGCAGTGACTAGTTATTGGTTACCGGAAAACCCGTTAACTCATCACAGATCTTCCAGGTCATAAGTTGGTTTTAGGACATATATATGAAGAACAACACCCTTATGATATAATGCAACTAGGACATTCCAGGGTATTCATCAGTAGTTAGCTTAAAAAAAAAGGCTATTTTTTATCCGAGCGGTAAAACAGTCTCTGGTAAAAGCCACAGGCATCACGAGAGTTTATAATGGATGTTGATCAAAAGTTCTTATATGAAATGTGTGTGGATAAGCTTAGAAATATTTTCACCAGCCATTTCCAGTGTTGTGTTTACCCGCATTAATTATCGCTAGTAAACTAAATGGAAGAGTTTTTATCAAGCTATTTGTCTAAATAAAGTCTCGCTGGAACTCCCGAATTAATTAGACTCATTTGGTTATTACGAAAGTTCTGACCCGTCGGTGAAATGAAATTAATCCCTTTTTGTGAAATGTCCTCTATATGAGTATTCTTATTTTTTGTGGCTTTTCTGATAAAAGAGCTGCATTTTTACGTTGTGCCCCCTTGCAATTCATTGCATATAATCCATATCCTTGTAAATAAACTGGATTAAAGAGCTTTAGTACAATTTTCTTCAATGACGCAACAGAAAAAGACGTTGAGGTTTGAGTTGAAACGTAAGACGTGACCTGGATGTAATGCGGCCATTGCCCTGAAGAAGAGAAAGAAAGATCAAGCAGTGCTGCTAGGACTCTACTCAGAAGCCCCAACCAAATGACCTCACACTTGCCGGTTACACCAGTCTCTCTTCGTTAACTGTTTCAGAAAACACGTAATGGCTTTCTTCATTTCACAGTTTTTCTTTGAAACACTTCAGTCACTAAGACTGTCTTGCAGTGCTAAGCTCAACCATGAAATAAACCCGGTTGGCAGCCCCTCTTGTCTTTATGGAAAGCGGCTAAATATTATGGAATGACGAGTATATTTGGAAGGCATCACTTCAGGCGGACGGTGTCCCCAGCGGCTGATGTCATTGGTAAGGGCTTAAGGTTTACCGACTACTTTTATGACGAGCAGAGAAGGACAATACATGATAGACACAATAAAAGATTTTTTTTTAGTAAAAAGCCTTTGTGACAGGTGCGTCCATACACTGCAAATCAGCTGCCCCTTCAATACGTAGGAGTCAGATCTGGTGTTCAATACGGGCATACGGTTCTGTAATACGTTCTTGTTTATGAATTTCCAAAGTGAACATTTAAAAATTTTGAATGTTCCTATTTATCCTTGAAATTTAGGACTACCCGATTTCAAACCTTCGCTGATACGTATAGAATCAAATCTGTCAACCATGATTGTACGATTACGAGTCGAATTATGTAATACTTGATGCTGATATATTTTCTGTTTTTCCAGAGGGTTTAAAATAAACTTCACTTTCTATGCATCGTTCAGCTAGAGAGAGAGCTTTCGATAGAAACAACCCTTGAAATTTTCCGTACCATAACTTAATATCCTGTACATCCTATACACTAGCGATGGCCGTCAAGTGGCGCACCTCCAGATCTTCTGACTTGAGAGGAGCCAGAGAAGGGGAGCAGTTCAAGGCGCTCCACGTCCTCTCACGAAACATAGGGTCTGTAGAGGTGCTCTGCGTCTGGAGGGAGTTTGGTTAAAAGCGCCGCGGGTAGTGGGACGTGCTGGTACTGCCCAGAGAACATCGAGGAACTACTTGAAGACGTAACCACGGGCGTAGGGACGTGGAGAGCAGGCATGGCCGCTGCGTGGGCGTGGAGGCTGTCGTACAGGGAGTCGTAACGACGCGGGTCTGGCGATGGCACGGCAGACTCTCCTGAGGGGGCTATTTGCGTAGGACTTGGTGAGGATAAGGGCTCCTCTGGCCTGACATCTACCGCTTCGTCGCCGCCTACGGTATCGTCCTGCACGTCGATCTCGTCGTCAGAGTCCTGGTTAGGCAGAGGATTCTCGGGCGTTGCAGTGACTCCTGTAGGAGACGGGAACGAATCCTTCGCCCGGTCGTCTTTCGCACCCGTCGTATTTTCCTTTCCCTCTTTCGTCCTCTGTTCTTTGCGATTTTCGGACATCGCTTTTTTGCTCCTTTTCCATTTCATTCGGCGGTTCTGGAACCAGATCTTGACCTGCAACGGAAGGAATCCCCATTACATGTCAGTCTTACTCTAAGTGACTCGTAGAAGTATTCAATAACTTCAAAACTCATTATAATTGCTGTAAATATTTTATCATTTAAAAATAAAGATATCTTTCCCTTGAATTCCTATTTTCCCGCAATTCAAAAGTGGTCTCACCCACACGTATCTGTGCCCTGCTGAGTGTATTATGGGCTGTATTTATACTTGATAGCGTAAGTGTTTCGTTGAAGTTTTCCACACAAGACCCCTGGTTTAGTTATATCTTTTAGTATTGTTTCCCAGTTTTTTTTTCAGTGAATCAGTTGACATTTTGTCACATTTGATTTTCGATTGAAATTTCATGTTTTTCATAATATTGAATTTTTCACTATCAGGGTATGGCCTTTTCAAAAAGTTCTTGTTATGTTAATCATCATGTTATTATTACTTGTACTTGCGCTCATAATTTTTATCATTCACATTTAAACGAATTATGAATAAATCTATTTTAGTTTTTTTTAACTAGATGTTAAGGTAATAAAATTATTAAGAGTCTAACGAGGAGGTAAAATAACTCTTTAGTTATTAACAAATGAAAAGTTTAGAGCTTTAGAAATTAACAGAAGCTTAGATATTAAATAGCGGGTTTAGAGGGGGTATGTATTTGCAATCTGAACCTAAATAACAATTTTGTACCCGCTAGCAGTTGAAAGGGTATAATTTTATTCAGAATGTCAAGAAATTCACCTAATTCAAGGTCGAGTTATGCTCAAACATTCATTCAGGAAATAGTTGATATACCAGAATGTATTTTGAATTGGTGGCTGGAATAGACTTACTTAGGAGAGGATTATTGTAGTAGATTATTTATTTTAATAAAGCTGTAACTTGAACAATTTCGTTTTGGTGGACTGACTTTTATTTGAGGAAGAAAACTTCCTCCTGAGCTAAGAAAAGCTAGACAAAATTGAATGAGGCATGGTGGAGAATGAAAATAAGACCCTTCTGTTCTTACTTGAGTTTCTGTGAGCATGAGGCTCGTGGCGACCTCGAAACGCTTTGGCCTCGAGAGGTACTTATTTTCCCTGAAGTGTTTCTCGAGTTCGAGAAGCTGCTGGGACGTGAAGGCAGTTCGAGGACGACGGGTCTTTCCTAGAAGTGTGTGCTGTCCCATACCTGGTGGGAGAAGAGGATAGTGTGTATTTAATCAGTGCCCAAATACGAGTAATAAATAAAATTACGTGCTCCGTGTTGACATTTTACAGTATCTATAAAAACTAACATTATTTTAAACATTTTATTTGTAATGAGGTCGATGAAACGTGAAACCAAATGCCCTAATCATGCCCAGGCCTATTGGGCACAAGAAAAAGAAAAGGGAAAAGAGGGCGGAGGTCTAATTTTGGAAGAAGCGACAAAAACGTCTAATACAGGATGGCAGAATATGTAGGGACTTATAAAAACGAAATTAGGAAATGATTATCCCACAACGTTCGAAGGAAAGGAACGATCGCCGAACCGACCAGTCCAAGTATTTTGCCTAGTAAATTTAGGATGTTGAGGAAAGATATCTGTTACGAGGTTACTCGAAAGAACAAAGGACAGCCCTCAAATCCACAGAACATTGCCTGGAAGTCGACTAAAGAAAAGAGACTTGTAAGGCTAAGCTGATCTGGTGGTGACAAAGGCGGTGTACTTAATTGAACAAAATTCCTTTGATTCAGTTTTGTTAAGAAAAGAAACCGAATTACAAGAAACTCAAATACGGAAGTAATGTTACAAACTTGGATGGATAAGGGCAATATAAAGCTTTAGTTGATGAAAAACGGAATAATCCTTTAAAAACAGATTTAGGAAGTTGAACTGTACGGCACCAACCAGAAAAGTTTAAAGTATCTTGCTCATCCACAATACTGATACGAGCGAGACACTATTCAGATTGCCATAAAATATGACAGAAGAATTGGATGGGAGAGCTTAGGAAGAATCATAAAACTGTCTCGGAAGCACTGAATACTGATAGGTTTTTTTGTAAGTGGTTTTTGGCAGATGGTGAAGCAAGGAACAATGTTGATCATCACCAAAAGCATAAGCAGGAGTAGAGGAAGGATAAAAGAGATGGATAAAAAGGAGTGAAAGATTAGGTCAGAGAAAATGAGGAGGAAGATATTGTGATGCCAACAACAACAGATGTCAAAATGCCTG